>NC_053028.1:717631192-717931192 GCF_003073215.2 Triticum urartu
AAGGGGTTGACTACGATGAGACCTTCTCACCCGTAGCGACGCTTAAGTCTGTCCGAATCATGTTAGCAATTGCCGCATTTTATGATTATGAAATTTGGCAGATGGATGTCAAAACTGCATTGCTAAATGGATTTCTGGCAGCCGAGGCTTTACACTTTATGCTTCCGGCTCGTATGTTGTGTGGAATTGTGAGCTAACAAAGTGTGCAAGCTCCAGCGATCCAGCTATGACCATGATTACGCCAAGCTATTTAGGTGAGACTATAGAATACTCAAGCTTGCATGCCTGCAGGTCGACTCTAGAGGATCAAAGCATTTGGTTTTATACAGACTTTTGGAGAAGTCTGTATTTACAAGAAAGTGAGTGGGAGCTCTGTAGCATTTCTGATATTATATGTGGATGACATATTACTGATTGGAAATGATATAGAATTTCTGGAGAGCATAAAGGGATACTTGAATAATAGTTTTTCAATGAAAGACCTCGGTGAAGCTGCTTACATATTAGGCATAAAGATCTATAGAGATAGATCAAGACGCCTAATTGGACTTTCACAAAGCACATACCTTGACAAGATTTTGAAAAGGTTCAAAATGGATCAAGCAAAGAAAGGGTTCTTGCCTGTGTTACAAGGTGTGAAGTTGAGTCAGACTCAATGCCCGACCACTGCAGAAGATAGAGAGAAAATGAAAGTTGTTCCCTATGCTTCAGCCATAGGCTCTATCATGTATGCAATGCTATGTACCAGACCTGATGTGTGCCTTGCTATAAGCTTAGCAGGGAGGTATCAAAGTAATCCAGGAGTGGATCACTGGACAACGGTCAAGAACATCCTGAAATACCTGAAAAGGACTAAGGATATGTTTCTCGTATATGGAGGTGACAAAGAGCTCATCATAAAAGGTTACATTGATGCATGCTTTGACACTGATCCGGACGATTCTCAATCGCAAACCGGATACGTGTTTACATTAAACGGTGGAGCTGTCAGTTGGTGCAGTTCTAAACAAAGCGTCGTAGCGGGATCTACATGTGAAGCAGAGTACATAGCTGCTTCGGAAGCAGCAAATGAAGGAGTTTGGATGAAGGAGTTCATATCCGATCTAGGTGTCATACCTAATGCATCGGGTCCAATGAAAATCTTTTGTGACAATACTGGTGCAATTGCCTTGACAAAGGAATCCAGATTTCACAAGAGAACCAAGCACATCAAGAGACGCTTCAATTCCATCCGGGACCTAGTCCAAGTGGGAGACATAGAGATTTGCAAGATACATACGGATCTGAATGTGGCAGACCCGTTGACTAAGCCACTTCCACGAGCAAAACATGATCAGCACCAAGACTCCATGGGTGTTAGAATCATTACTATGTAATCTAGATTATTGACTCTAGTGCAAGTGGGAGACTGAAGGAAATATGCCCTAGAGGCAATAATAAAGTTATTATTTATTTCCTTATATCATGATAAATGTTTATTATTCATGCTATAATTGTATTAACCGGAAACATAATACATGTGTGAATACATAGACAAACTTAGTGTCACTAGTATGCCTCTACTTGACTAGCTCGTTAATCAAAGATGGTTATGTTTCCTAACCATGAACAAAAGAGTTGTTATTTGATTAACGGGATCACATGATTAGGTGAATGATCTGATTGACATGACCCATTCCATTAGCTTAGCACCCGATCGTTTAGCATGTTGCTATTGCTTTCTTCATGACTTATACATGTTCCTATGACTATGAGATTATGCAACTCCCGTTTGCCGGAGGAACACTTTGTGTGCTACCAAACGTCACAACGTAACTGGGTGATTATAAAGGAGCTCTACAGGTGTCTCCAAAGGTAGATGTTGGGTTGGCGTATTTCGAGAATAGGATTTGTCACTCCGATTGTCGGAGAGGTATCTCTGGGCCCTCTCGGTAATGCACATCACATAAGCCTTGCAAGCACTGCAACTAATGAGTTAGTTGCGAGATGATGTATTACGGAACGAGTAAAGAGACTTGCCGGTAACGAGATTGAACTAGGTATTGGATACTGACGATCGAATCTCGGGCAAGTAACATACCGATGACAAAGGGAACGACGTATGTTGTTATGCAGTCTGACCAATAAAGATCTTCGTAGAATATGTAGGAGCCAATATGGGCATCCAGGTCCCGCTATTGGTTATTGACCAGAGACGTGTCTCGGTAATGTCTACATTGTTCTCGAACCATAGGGTCCGCACGCTTAACGTTATGATGACAGTTATTATGAGTTTATGCATTTTGATGTACCGAAGTTAGTTCGGAGTCCCGGATGTGATCACGGACATGACGAGGAGTCTCGAAATGGTCGAGACATAAAGATTGATATATTGGATGATGTCGGTGTACTAGAGTAGGGGTACCCTAGTATCCCGAACTTGTGCACGGGCAGTCGCAGCATCCCGCGGCAAGGCTTGCCGGGTGACCGCCAAGATCCTCCGTGGTTCCTTTGGAGCCATTCAAGAACAAGGTGTCCAAGTCAAGAAGACAAGACCCCGGCAAGAGGAGCTTGCCGGGAAGGCCACTCAAGGCATTTCAAGGAACTTGCCGCGGGGCACCACGCGCCCCGGCAAGACCCGGTGAGCGACAAGCTCCCGGGCGCGACAAGACAACAACCGCGGCAAGGCGCTTGCCGCGGCAAGCCACCTCTCCGAGCCCGCGCTCCAGCACATCCACCAACGTGTCGCTCTAGGGCCCCTCCAGGCGTACGTGGCGGAAGGCTGTGCAGCCAGGGGCATGCGGTGGCAAGCGGCACTGACAAGATCGCCATCGTGGCGAACGGTGGCGTCCCTGGCGGTCCCTTTTCGCACTGTTCAGACGACACAGACGGGCATTTAATGCCCTTGTCCCCTGCCGTCAGGGTTAGGTATGATACACTGTAGTAGGTAGCTGTGCCTACCACAGCACCTTTCTATTTTTGCCCTTTACCTCCGTTGCCACCTGTCGGTAGCCCCTTGAGCATATAAAAGGAGGCCCGTGTGCAACGTAGAGGGGGGTTAGCCAGTTCGAACACTCACGCTCGGTCTTGCTAGCCGCTGGTGTGTACTGTAGCACTCCGCGCTCCCGAGCTAGAAATCAATACAAAACCACAAAGCAGGAGTAGGGTTTTACGCATCCGTGCGGCCCGAACCTGGGTAAATCGCTCGCGTGCTTCGCCTCGATTTGCTCTTTGCACGATCTCCGCCCCCGCCGAACCGAAAGGGACCCGGCCCGCCGGTCCCATAGGTGCCCGTGGATCAGAACCCCGGCATCTTTGGCGCGCCAGGTAGGGGCGCGACCAAGTTGCATGAACCAGATCCGGCGTTCTCGCGAGCTAGATCTTCATCATCTTCATCAGCATGCCGCCGAAGAAGAAAGTTTCGGAGGCAGCTGCTCCGTCCGCGCTGAACCCACCATCGCCGGAGCAAACGGTTGGTGGGGTAGACGGCGGCGGAAGAACGGGCGTCGACGAGGGAGCTCGCGGTGCTGCCAGGTCCAAGGACAAGGTTGCACTGCCCATCGGCGGCGTAGCCGGCTCCCACAACGACCGGGCGCACTCCAAGACCTCGGCGTCTGTGCATGCACCGCGCCCGTCTCAGGAGGCGCGGGACCGGCAACGTCATGGTACTCACGGTGCCATGCGTTCGCTAGACCAAGATCGAGCTGGTGGCTCTCGGAGCGCTCAAGACCACCATGCACGTCAACATGCCGGCGTGAGCGACACACGGTCGCCTGGACGGGATACTGCTCCTTCTAACGTGGTTAGAAGTCCGAGCATATCCCGCTCCTCGCACCGTTCGCCACCGCCACCCGCCACTGCAGCAGAAGCTTTGGCGCGAGCTCAGCTGCTCCTAGACTACCCTCCAGCGGTGGACAAGATCGACGACTGGAGGGCCACTATCCAGAGTCTCATCGGCTTCGCCAACGGCGACCCTCAGCGGCAGCCAAGCACGTCGCAGCCGCAGCCAGTCAGCCAGGCACGAGCCGATGGCGAAGAGACCGGTGGGGGTGCAACCTCTGTGCACTCTCCACCCCGAAGGCCAAGATCGCCGACTCACCGGATCCACCTCGACAGCGACTCCACCGCGTCATCAGATCCACGAGCTCGTCGCGATCAGCGCCAAGTTCTTCGTGAACGACAGCAAGAAGAGGAAGTTGATTTCTGGTGACTATTTGCCGGCAGAGCTTCCCGAAGCCGCCGCCAAGAAGGTCCCCAAGATCAACGCTAAGAGCGCTGCGGAGCAATCTGCTCCGGCAAGCCCTAGGGTTTGTTCCGTTGCAGCAGAAGCTCCCGACAAGTTTTGCTCCGGCAAGCTTGCCGGGGAACGTCACACTCCGGCAGAGCCGCAGGTTCTCGCCGTAGAAGCGGATGTTCCCGCAGCAGTCCCTAAGATCAACGCCAAGAACGCTGAGGAGCAGTCTGCTCCGGCAAGCCCTAGGGTTTGTTCCGTTGAAGCAGAAGCTCCCGACAAGTTTTGTTCCGGCAAGCTTGTCGGGGAACGTCAAGCTCCGGCAGAGCCGCAGGTTCTCGCCGTAGAAGCGGATGTTCTCGCAGCCGCAGAATTGCCTTTAGTCCTTGTTGTCGAGCCACAAGCTCCAGCATGGGCACAGCAGATTGTCCATTTCCTTCAGACAGGAGAACTTCCCGAAGAGCAAGAAGAAGCCGAAAGAGTAGCCCGGCAGTCAAGTATGTACCAGTTCGTCGACAAGACACTGTACAGAAGAAGACTCAACGGTGTGAAATTGAAGTGTATTCACCGGGAAGACGAACAAAAGCTGTTGGCAGAGATATATGGAGGCATATGTGGTCACCACATTGGCGCAAGAGCACTTGTCGGTAAAGCTTTCCGGCAAGGTTTCTTCTGGCCAACAGCCCTCCAGGATGCAACTGCACAAGTAACCAAGTGTGAAGCGTGTCAGTTTCATTCCATGCAGATACACCAACCAGCTCAAGCTCTCCAGACGATCCCTTTATCCTGGCTATTTTCGGTCTGGGGGCTCGACATCCTCGGCCCCTTTCCCCGAGCTGTCGGGGGCTTTGAGTACTTGTACGTTGCAATCGACAAGTTCACAAAGTGGTCGGAAGTGGAACCAATGAGGAAGGTGACAGCACAGTCAGCAGTCAAGTTCTTCAGGTCGATTGTTTGCCGCTTCAGGATCCCTAACAGGATAATCACCGACAACGGCACGCAATTTACGAGCCGCACCTTCATGCAGTACGTCCAAGATCTTGGCGCCAAGGTCTGCTTCGCTTCTGTTGCTCACTCGAGAAGCAACGGTCAAGCGGAGAGGGCAAATGCTGAAGTGCTGCGCGGGCTCAAGACCAGAACTTTTGACAGGATGCACAAGTGCGGAAGAAACTGGATCGAGGAGCTACTGGTGGTTCTTTGGTCGATCAGAACGACGCCAAATCGAGCCACTGGACAGACACCTTTTGCTCTAGTCTATGGAGCAGAGGCAGTTATCTCCACGGAACTCGTATACGGGTCACCTCGAGTGCTCGCTTATGATGAGCTCGAGCAAGAGCGGCTGTGGCAAGATGACGCGCTGCTCCTTGAGGAAGACCGTCTTCAGGCTGCTGTGCGAGCTGCTCGCTACCAGCAAGCTTTGCGCCGCTACCATAGCCGCAAAGTTAACGCCAGAAGTCTCGAGGAAGGCGACCTTGTTCTTCGGCGCGTTCAGTCCGCCAAGAATTCCAACAAGTTGACGCCGAAGTGGGAAGGCCCTTACTGGGTGAAACGAGTCACTAGGCCTGGCGCTGTCCGCCTTGAGACCGAAGATGGCATTCCGGTGAGCAACTCCTGGAACATTGAGCATCTTCGTAAGTTTTACCCGTAAGGCGCGGTTGTCAGAACCTGTTCCGGCAACCACCTTTTGTACAAGTCTTGCCGCTGTTGCATGTAATCCTTGGTACAAAGCCGGGCGCAGATCCCGTGCATAAGTAAAGCTCATGTGCTCCGCACATTTTGTCGATTTTATGCTTTCTATTTTCTGGCATATATGATTTGACATTTGTGCAGCACCTACTCCACGGTAAGCAATAACGAGCCGTAAGGCTCCATATCTTTATTTTCTCTTCTTTCTTTTCTTTCAAGGAAAGAAAGGTTCCCTCGCCCACAAGTTTGCCGGGGAGGAAAGGAGAAGATGATGGTATGGACCAGGCGCCGTTCAAGAAAGTTTCGCCTTGCCGGGAAGCAAACAACAGAAAAGCTAAGTTGCCAAAGTTTGAGCAATCAAATTTTTTAGTTTTTAAGTTATCTCCCTTGAACGACCGCACTTTGTATGGAAAACCTGTGCGCGGAGGAACCGACTCGCAGCTAGTGGCGCCCTTACTTTGTTTCGAGTCTGCTCAACAACTTAAGTGAGCTGCTAGCGCCCTTACTTTGTTTCGAGTCCGCTCAACAACTTAAGTGAGCTGCTAGCGCCCTTAACTTGTTTCGAGTTCGCTCAACAACTTAAGTGAGCTGCAACTAGTCGTGACAAGGTTTCTTGCCGGTAGCGGCACCACCAGTAGGCTGCTGACGTCCCGCACTCAGCGCTCGCGGCCCAGGTGCCTGCACCGGCAAGTTCCCTAAAAGCGTAGGGTAAAAAGACATACAAAGGGGGGAGTCAAGTAAAGGAAATAACATTGCAATGGCTACCCAAAATAAAGTTATATTACAAAGATAGCTTGTCGCAGCTCTAATAGATTGTTTTCATTACATGGCAAACAGCGACAAGGAAAGAAGAAATGGGCGGCCTAATCTACGCGATCGCCTTCGACCCGCTTGATCCCTCTCACCTTGTCCACAATGGGTGCGACAAGGGCCTTGAGCTCCTCCAGATCAGCCTCCGGCGGCAAGGTCCTGAGGATGTTGGTGAGGCGGAGGCCAGGATTGCGGAAGGCCACCTTCATCAACACCTTCTGGAGGGCTCCTGCGCAGATCTTGCGTGACTCGTCGGCCAGCTGCTTGGGGATCCTCTCCCGGAGTCGCTGGAGGGCTGTCGCCATGCCTTTCAAGAACAGGACGAGCTTGGCGCTGGGCTGGAGGTTGTCGTCGGAGGGATACCCAAGATCTTCCATCCCCAGCTGCGCCAGCTCCTTGTCGATATCTGTGGCGCCGTTCACCAGACTCTCCGTCCAGTGCGTCGCAGTCTCTCTGAAGGTGTTCTGAGCGGCGGCAGCGCTCTCCAACAGCGCCTTGTCGGCCTTGATTTCCTCCTTCAAGGCCGCCTCCCGCTTCTTGGCGCTGTCCAGAGTCTTGGTCAAAGTGGTTAGCTTCAACTCAAGATCCACGTTGGAGACCTTGGCGGCGCTGAGCTCTCAGCCCTTCTCGGCGAGATCAGCTTCTAGCTGCGCCACCTTCGTCTTCAATTCCTCCTTGGCAGCTTCGGCGGCGGCGGCGTCTTCTGCTTGTTTGAGGGCTCCGCCAAGTTTTTCCTCGCGCGCGGCAAGCTTGTCCTCGTGAGCGTCGAGATTGACCTTCCGCTGCCCCAGCTCGCCCTCTTCCGCGGCTAGCTTCACAGCGGCAAGTCGCTGGCGCTCTTCGGCTTCAGCCTTCTCGAGGAGAAAGACCTTCCGCGCTTCAACGAGCTGCTCCCACTCCTCCGCCAGGGATCGGAGGGCTTCCCGGTGGAAACCCCCGAGCTCTTCTACGCGCTTCTCAATGTCTGCTCCCGCCTTCGCGACAAGCGCCTCGCGGGACTCCAGCTTGGCTTGTCACGCGTGGTAGAGCGACATCAACCTGCGCAGCAGCCGCTCTTCTTCGGGCTCGTTGCTGCTGCTGCTTGGCGCGTCGACCAGCTTCAGCCCCGCGGAAACGAGCACTTCGCCGTCGAAGACCTCCCCCTCGACCGGCGCTCTGGAGCTTGATGCCCAGGGAAGATTGATGAAGACGTCGTTGCCGGCCTTCAAATAAATGCCCGGCTGGGGATCCTTGGAACTTGGCGCTACGGCTTCGGCGGATGGGTCGACGGTCGACGTAGCGCCTAGCGCTCTTGCGGCCTCTGGGCCGTCAGTACGATCGCCAGATTCCTCGCCCGTTGCTGCGGTGTCAGCCTTGGCGGCCTCTGCGCCGGTGGCGTCTCCAGCACCGGCAGCTTCGTCGGCGGCGACCTCTGTCTCCATCTACTCCGCAGCGGATGGATCTGACGGCCAGAAAAGGGGAGAAGAGTCAAACAGAATCCAGCAGAAACTCATAAAGATCAAGAAAAGAAGGATCCAAGGGAAGTTTTGAAGCAAGGGGAGTACCTGCAGAGGGTGGTCGTGGTCTCCGTTGTCGGGGGGCCGATAGTGCTGTCCCTCGCCGGAGAACCCTCCCTTGCCGAAGACTTCTCCCTCACCGGGAAGCCTTCCCTTGCCGGAGAATTCTCCCTTGTCGGGGGATTCTCCCTTGGCTCCTGGTGGGGCTGCTCGGCTCCTACACAAGTCAACAAGCAGATATCAGCAAAGACAAGTACCCATGCATGCCTCGCCGCGGAAAATAATTCACACCCTTACGCTGGGGGCTGCCCTGGAGGAAAGTCGCCGGCTCCAGCAAGGTTGTCTCAGGCGCGCCACCTGCTGTCGCAGTGGGCTCGTCCTCAATGATGATCACCGGGGCCTTAGCTCTCTTTGCCGCTCTCTGGGCTAGAGTCCTAAAGAGGAACAGATTCAGGGAAAAGCAAGTGAGAAACAAGACCAACAACAAGAACTGAAGAAATGCAAGTACAACAAGAGAAGCTTACTCTTCTTCTTCTTCCTCGTCGGAGCTTAACGCGGAGAAGTCGAAGCCCGACGCGCGCCCGGCGCGAGGAGGCGGAGGAGAAGCTTCCCTTGGCCGCTTGGCGGGAGCAGTGGCGGCGGTCTGAGACGACCCCGCTCCGGCTGTCGACGCGACGTGAGTAGCGGTAGGGACTGAAGCGGTGGTCCGGCTAGACTCCGCTCCAGTTTCCGTCGCAGCATGAGGCGCTCCCGCGGCAACGGTGTTTGCCGCGGTGGAGCGTGTCACGCGGCGTGGCGACTGTTGACCCGCTTGCCGCTCCGCCACGTCACCGACCTTGCGGAGACGCCTTCTTGGTGGGGATGGAAGCTCTGCTTCTGGTGGGCTGTCTAAAGACGAGGAGGAAGAGGAGTTGATTTCCAACGAGCCGCTCGTGTCCTTGGCGGGCTCGCTCGGCTCAGCGTCACGCCCGGCAAGCTCCTTCTTGCCGGCGGCCTCCCCTCGCTCGGCACGGCTTGCCGCTTCCGCTGCGTCAGCCTCCTCCACAGTGAATCCAAATTCGCCCGCGGCTGCGGCTGCGGCTGCCTCCTCCATCCTAGTGGCAATGAGCGCCAACTCCGCATCCGTGGTGTCGCGGGTGAGGCCGTCCTTCTCGTCGGGGCGGACTGGCACTTCCACCAAGTCGTCGAAGAACTGCTGAACGACCTCGTCAGCAGGCTCCTGCCAAGTTGGCACAATCCCGTGCGAGTCGCACTTCGGCATCATTGCACGGATGTGGTCAAGCGCGGAATTGTTGCACAAAGGCACGACGCCCCCCGGCAACCTGAACACCTTGGGATGCTGGGGGTCATATTTGAACAGCTCCTGCAGCATCGCGTTGAGCTCCAGGACTGTGAAGTTGTAGTTGAGGCCCGGCCGCAGCCTCATGATATCTGCCGCGTTCTTGAACTCCCAAGTGGGCCTCCCCCGTTCCTGCAGGGGGGCGATGCGGCGGCGAAGGAAGTCTGCGCCAACAGCGCCAACCATAAGCCCGGCAAGCCTCAGGCGCAGGATCCTGGTGACGGTAATCCTCAGCCTGGCGTCCTCCGGGGCCATGTCACTCCAATCGCTGCCGCGTGCTACTGGGGTTCGGCGTCGGGTGGTAAATGGCTGTGGGCTCTCTTCGTCAATCCAGCACCAATCAGCTCTTCACTCCTCCCACTTGCCGCGGAATTCTCCCTCCAGATAGGTTTCTTTCTTGCCGGGCCTTGAGATCCAGGCAATCCCGCCGGATAGAGGCTCTCCTCTCTCTACTCGGGGGATGAAGAAATGGCGGAAGAGGGCTATGTTGGGAAGGACTCCGACAAAGTTTTCGCAGAGATGTGCGAAAACTGCCATTGTTAGGACGGCGTTGGGGGTGAAGTCGAGGAGGTGGAATCCATAGGTGTTCATGATGTCGCAGAAGAAATCAGAGAAGGGCGGGCAGAGCCCGCAATAGAAGAACAATGCGAAGAAGGGGTACCCATTCGGAGCCTTCTTCCAAGCGGCGGCGGGGAGAACCTTTGTGGCGGATGCGCGCGCGTCTCCGCCGACCAGAACAGATACTAGTTCTCCCTCAGCTCCTTCGCGCCGAGCTTGGGGGGGAAAACGGACCGCTCCTTCCGCAGCGCCGCGAGCCGCTGCGCCTCGGTCGTCTTCACGGTCTTCCCCTTGTCGGCTTTTGGAGCCATGGCGGAAGTAGTGGAGGAGGTCGACGGCGTTGGTGGTGCTAGTGGCGATGGGGGGCGGAGCGCTGCTCTCTCTCTCTCAGCTTTGGTGAGGCAAGGGAGCGGCGGAGATTTCTGAGATTGGGAACGGCAACGGGCGAGTGGGCCAACTGCCCCTGTTTCCCCTGCTTATAAAGGGGGAGGGGGCGGACGTTCCGCATTTCCGAATAAAGAAACCCCCACGACCTCTCCCACGACGCCGCATTCAACGCGTGCCGTTCGGGGAGGGCGCGGTGGATACGGAGTGAGATACGGCGTAACTTAGGCCACGCGTGCCCGTGCCCTGTTTTGGGCCTGGCCCAACAGCGCTCGGCACTGTGTATGGCCCAGGCCCGGGGGCTCCTGTCGGTGTACTAGAGTAGGGGTACCCTAGTATCCCGAACTTGTGCACGGGCAGTCGCAGCATCCCACGGCAAGGCTTGCCGGGTGACCGCCAAGATCCTCAGTGGTTCCTTTGGAGCCATTCAAGAACAAGGTGTCCAAATCAAGAAGACAAGACCCCGGCAAGAGGAGCTTGCCGGGAAGGCCACTCAAGGCATTTCAAGGAACTTGCGGCGGGGCACCACGCGCCCCGGCAAGACCCGGTGAGCGACAAGCTCCCGGGCGCGACAAGACAACAACCGCGGCAAGGCGCTTGCCGCGGCAAGCCACCTCTCCGAGCCCGCGCTCCAGCACATCCACCAACGTGTCGCTCTGGGGCCCCTCCAGGCGTACGTGGCGGAAGGCTATGCAGCCAGGGGCGTGCGGTGGCAAGCGGCGCTGACAAGATCGCCATCGTGGCGAACGGTGGCGTCCCTGGCGGTCCCTTTTCGCACTGTTCAGGCGACACAGACGGGCATTTAATGCCCTTGTCCCCTGCCGTCAGGGTTAGGTATGATACACTGTAGCAGGTAGCTGTGCCTACCACAGCACCTTTCCATTTTTGCCCTTTACCTCCGTTGCCACCTGTCGGTAGCCCCTTGAGCATATAAAAGGAGGCCCGTGTGCAACGTAGAGGGGGGTTAGCCAGTTCGAACACTCACGCTCGGTCTTGCTAGCCGCTAGTGTGTACTGTAGCACTCCGCGCTCCCGATCTAGAAATCAATACAAAACCACAAAGCAGGAGTAGGGTTTTACGCATCCGTGCGGCCCGAACCTGGGTAAATCGCTCGCGTGCTTCGCCTCGATTTGCTCTTTGCACGATCTCCGCCCCCGCCGAACCGAAAGGGACCCGGCCCGCCAGTCCCATAGGTGCCCGTGGATCAGAACCCCGGCAGATGACTATATTCGGACACCGGAAGCGTTCCGGAGAAGTTTCGGATAAAACCGGAGCACCGGGGGTTACCGGAACCCCCCGGGGGGTTAATGGGCCTCATGGGCCTAAAGTGGAGAAGAGGAAGGGGCTGCCAGGGCAGGCCGCGCGCCCTCTCTCCCCCTAGTCCGAATTGGACAAGGAGGGAGGGGCGGCGCCCCCCCTTTCCTCCTCTCCTTCCACCTCTCCTACTTGGACAAGGAAAAGGGGAGGGGAGTCCTACTCCCGGTAGGAGTAGGACTCCTCCTGCACGCCTCCATAGGGCCGGCCGCACCCCCCCTTGGATCCTTTATATACGGAGGCAAGGGGGCACCCTAGAACACACAAGTTGATCCTCGTGATCGTTCCTTAGCCGTGTGCGGTGCCCCCTTCCACCATATTCCACCTCGGTCATATCGTTGTAGTGCTTAGGCGAAGCCCTGCGTCGGTAAAACATCATCATCGTCACCACGCCGTTGTGCTGACGGAACTCATCCCCGAAGCTTTGCTGGATCGGAGCCCGGGGAGCGTCATCGAGCTGTACGTGTGCTAAGAACTCGGAGGTGCCGGAGTAACGGTGCTTGGATCGGTCGGATCAGGAAGACGTACGACTACTTCCTCTACGTTGCGTCAACGCTTCCGCTGTTGATCTACTAGGGTACGTAGATCACACTCTCCCCTCTCGTTGCTATACATCACCATGATCTTGCATGTGCATAGGAAAATTTTGAAATTACTACGTTCCCCAACAGGATGCACACCCACTTAGTTTCCAGTTTGAGCTTTCATATACTTATAGCTCTAGTGCATCCGTTGCATGGCAATCCCTACTCCTCGCATTGATATCTATTGATGGGCATCTCCAAAACCCATTGATACGCCTAGTTGATGTGAGACTATCTTCCTCCTTTTTGTCTTCTCCACAACCACCATACTCTATTCCACCCATAGTGCTATATCCATGGCTTGCGCTCATGTATTGCGTGAGGGTTGAAAAAGCTGAAGCGCGTTAAAAAGTATGAAACAATTGCTTGGCTGAAACCGGGGTTGTGCATGATTTGAATGCTTTATGTGGTGAAGATGGAGCATAGCCAGACTATATGATTTTGTAGGGATGAGCTTTCTTTGGCTATGTTATTTTGATAAGACATAATTGCTTGGTTAGTATGCTTAAAGTATTATTGTTTTTATGTCAAATGATAGACTATTGCTTTGAATCAATCGTGTCTTAATATTCATGCCATGATTAGATACATGATCAAGATTATGCTAGGTAGCATTCCACATCAAAAATTATCTTTTTTATCATTTACCAACTCGAGGACGAGCAGGAATTAAGCTTGGGGATGCTGATACGTCTCCGTCGTATCTATAATTTTTGATTGTTCCATGCCAATATTATACAACTTTCATATACTTTTGGCAACTTTTTATACTATTTTTTTGGGACTAACATATTGATCCAGTGCCCAGTGCCAGTTCCTATTTGTTGCATGTTTTATGTTTCGCAGAAACCCCATATCAAACGGAATCCAAGCGGGATAAAAACGGACGGATTATATTTTGGAATATTTGGAAAATTCCGGAAGAAGAATCAACGCGAGACGGTGCCCGAGGGGGGCACGAGGCAGGGGGCGCGCCTGCCCCCCTCGTGGGCCCCCTGTAAGGTGGTTAATGACCTTCTTCGGCCGCAAGAAAGCTAATTTTTAGTAAAAAAATGACGGTGAAGGTTTCATTCCAATCGGAGTTACGGATCACCATATATATACCGAACGGTGAAAGGGCAGCAGGAGGAAACCAGAAGCAGAGAGAGACAGATCCAATCTCGGAGGGGCTCTCGCCCCTCCCATGCCATGGAGGCCATGGGCCAGAGGGGAAATCCTTCTCCCATCTAGGGGGAAGGTCAAGGAATAAGAAGAAGAAGGGGGGCTCTCTCCCCCTCTCTTCCGGTGGCGCCGGACGCTGTCGTGGCCATCATCATCATCACCGCGACCTTCACCAACACCTCCGCCATCTTCACCAACATCTCCATCACCTTCCCCCCTCTATCTACAGCGGTCCACTCTCCCTCAACCCGATGTACCCTCTACTTGAACATGGTGCTTTATGCTTCATACTATTATCCAATGATGTGTTGCCATCCTATGATGTCTGAGTAGATTTTCGTTGTCCTATCGGTGGTTGATGAATTGCTATGATTGATTTAATTTGCTTGTGGTTATGTTGCTGTCCTTTGGTGCCCATCATATGAGCGCGCGCGTGGATCACACCATAGGGTTAGTTGTATGTTGATAGGACTATGTATTGGAGGGTAAGAGTGACAGAAGCTTCAACCTAGCATAGAAATTGATGCATACGGGATTGAAGGGGGACCAGTATAATTTAATGCTATGGTTGGGTTTTACCTTAATGAACGTTAGTAGTTGCGGATGCTTGCTAATAGTTCCAATCATAAGTGCATAGAATTCCAAGTCAGGGATGACATGCTAGCAGTGGCCTCTCCCACATAAAATTGCTATCGGTCTAGTAAAGTAGTCAATTGCTTAGGGACAATTTCGCAACTCCTACCACCACTTTTCCACCCTCGCTATATTTACTTTATTGTGTATTTATCTAAACAGCCCCTAGTTTTTATTCTCATGATCTTTATATTCTTGCAAACCTATCTAAAAACACCTACAAATTACTTCTAGTTTCATACTTGTTCTAGGTAAAGCGAACGTCAAGCGTGCTTAGAGTTGTATCGGTGGTCGATAGAACTTGAGGGAATATTTGTTCTACCTTTAGCTCCTCGTTGGGTTCGACACTCTTACTTATCGAAAGAGGCTACAATTATCCCCTACGCTTGTGGGTTATCAGTATGGACTGCCATGAACTGCTCAATATATCCCATGGTGAGAGAAGGAAGTACCATGACGACATGTAAATCTTCGTCATCTCGTTCAAGGGGAAGGAATGAAGATCCACCATTTAGGCATTGTGTTGGTGGTCCACACCGTGTCCTCGTCTTCATAGAGATTCAGAGGTCGGTTGCCTTGTGAGAAATTCAAGGTGTTTCAGAGTTAATAGAAGGTCTAAACGAAATGCTTCCAGTGGCTAGTACAGTATGATGCCATCGAAAAGCCGAAACGAGTATGACTGTCGAAGCATCTCCACCATGAACAACCTTGTTAGGTCTTTTTTCCTTCTATGGAGAATCGTTTTCCCTTTTCGCCAAAAGCCTAGAACTAGTATTCATAATTTGGCAGGAGGTACTGTAGTTCTCGTGCTATGTACTTAGGTCTCCCCGAAATGATGGTTATACGTGATGGTGATAGAAAGAAGAAGGGGGGAAATGTATAGATCCAATAAGAATACAATGTAGAGGCAGGCGCATGCTTCTCTGCGCCATCAGTTTTATCCAATTAAAACTTCTTGCAAAAATCTTTATCTGGCGCATCAAGAAATACGTCACGCTGCGAGCACATAATTCAGTTCAGATTGAATTTTGTTTCCTTTCATAAAGTACGAAAAAATTAGAAACATGTCTAATTTTTGTGCAAGAAACATAGCCTAAATATTTAGTATATACATTGGTAACAAAACCTCCAAATCGAACTCATATTTTCTAGATGAAAAACCAAAGGTTCAAACTCCATGTCAACTAGTTGGCCATATCTAGAGCTTGGCACTCAACAATTCCCCATGTTGTTCCAGTGTAGTTAGCCACACCTTCGGATTCAATGGTCTCCGAGTTTGCACTAATATTTTACCTGTACTTGTGTAGCTTTCAATGTCGATAGCCGAGTAATAGTCTGCGCCCAACCTTTAGGAAGATCACACTTTTCATCAGTCACATATATTTCCTGTAAATTACCACATGACAACCATGTTTAGCATAGTACAAGATATATGATTTTTCATTATTCCCTATAATTTTGTTCCATTTGCAATTTTTTGGGATCTTTAGTTGATCAATTTACGTTGTTCCATAATTTTCTTATGGTAGCAAGAAGACAAATACAATGCTTGCTTTCCTTCTACCCTTCTATTTCACCGCATAGCAAACACAGCTTGGATTAGGGAGTCTTATTTCTATAAACCAATTATAATAAGAAAATGCAGCAATATGAGTTTGTCTAGATTGAGAATAGACATAGAATGGCTCAAAAAACAACATAAACAAAATTGACATGCATTCCACAAACTAGAGGAAAAACATTGTATCAACCTGACATTTATAATAAGCCTACTCAATATAATTTAGGTGTACCTTCAATAATGGAATCATTTTATCCTATAGCAATACATTAAAAAAGGGCAATGCATTTAGGTTTTTGCTGATGGCCTACGAGAATAAAAACCTATTCATTACGGCCAATCACCTCTCCGCTCAACACAAATCCGCTGGCAATGAGAAAGGCAAACTGCACATCGCAACCAATAACTCCCTCCTAAGAAAAAATTCGGTGCCTCCTCTTACGTAGACACTCACTATGAGGAGGTTGCACTGCTGAGCAAGCTGACACTATATTCTTGGTTTGATCCTGATGCCCTTAGCACCGAGGAAGCATTGGGAGAATTAGAAGAAAAGCTGATCAGGCCCATGAGGATATATATACATCGAGCGTCCCTTTGGAGCGAGCCAAAGATGGAATAAACAAGTGATTGAACATGATTGGTTCCATGGACATGACTTCCTAGACTAGAAGGTGAAATGGTTGATGCTCTGAGGTTGCATAAACTCTGGCGGTAAAACAATACTCCTTTGAACTGCATGGTGCCTCAGCCATGATGCTTGTGCCAGACCCTGTGGTGTAGTGAGTTGATGCTCATGGTCCAGACCATTGTTGCTACACATGGTCCCAATACACCTAGTGGAGAGGTTGTCAACTTGGGATCTCTGGCAAAGGAGACACTCGTGGCCAGAAGATCAAAGAGTAGTGCCACCTTTGAAAGGTGTGGGATGCTAATTGGATGGCCTGATATAGGCTTGCCCTATGGTGGTATGCGGAAAATTGGTGAGGTGGTAGCTCATATGGGTTGCTTGACCCAACCTGGTTATCTCTATTACCTTCCGTCCTTTGGGGGTCTTCATGATGTCCCATAGCCTCGTTGTAGTTGCTTTTCTACTAGAAGGCTACAGAAGGAAAAATGAAAATATCATTGGCCATATGATCTTTGCGCATGCCAAAAATGTCATGAGAACAACAGAACCTACCAACCCTAAATAATTGCCGTGTTCTCTTCCTCGTTTGTGAGAGAACAAAAGCAAAAAGTTTCGGAGACTAGAATATTATCCGTATTGAAAAATTTGGGATGTCAGGTGCTCGGCTTGAAACATATGCACGAATATTTATTGAATCAGCGTGCCACATGCATTTTTAACAATCCACAGAATAGATTGCCATGATAGTACTCATTAAAACTCATAATTGTGGTATGTACTTTTTGTTTTGTAAGATTACTATGTTAGATGGCTTGCACCTCCCTTTTTTGTGTACTCACATTTTTTAGCAAGTTTATTAAGTGTACATACAAAATTTTAGTGTGTTGAGTTTCTGTACCTATAAATTTTGCTAAAAAATATACTTACCACGTTTTTTACCTAGCCCCGAAAAAATGTTGTGAATGTCAGATGGGATGTTGATTGAGTCATCGAGGAACTCTTCAAACGACTGGCCCGACACATTCAAAATTCCCAATGGTTGGACAATAAACTTAAAAAACAACTAGCTTTTGGCTGACACTCTGTTCTCTGCTTGATCCGACGCTCCTTGCACCATGGAATTATTGGTAGTATCATAAGCGACCCAGATTGGGCTAGCCAAGAACTGTATAACCATTGGCCAATGCCACAACATAAGAAACTGCGAAACTAAGCGATTGACCCTGATTGCTGCCATGGAGCATGACTGCGATGACTGGATGGTGAAATGGTCGATGCTCGGAGGCTATATAAACGACAATAGTAAAACACCACTCCCTTCATACCCTGCCCATGATGCTTGCATCACACGTTCGGGTGTATGGAGAAGAAGGTCATGGCCCACAACATTGTGTTTCCACATAGACATGGTAAATTTCGTGAGGAGGTTGTCGACGAGGGATGTTACACCAAAGGATGCACTCATGGCCAAAAGAGCAAACCGATGCGTGCCACTTCTGAAAGGGTCAAGATGACAATAGGACGGCCTCAAAGGTGCCGACTATTTTGCACTAACCGAAAAGGCGATGACAAGGTAGCTTAGCAGGTTGCTTGGTCGGGCCTGGTTTTCCTCAGTGCCTCATGGGAGTTGCGAGTCTCCAGGCTATTCCATGTCCGGTTTCTTTTTGTCCAAAAGGACACTTACAGAAAAATTAAATTATCATTAGCCATATGAGCTTTGCACATGCCCTAAATACTTGTGTTGCTCTCTTGCTCGTTTGCAGGAGAACAAAAGCGAAAAATTTCAGAGACTGGAAGTTGTCGGTATTAAATTTTTCTACATGTCAGATGGTTGGGTTAAGACATTTGCATGGGTATTTACATAATTTGCGAGCCATGGGATTTAGTAATATCCAAAGAGTCGTCCATCGACAAATTATTCATTAAACATCATAACAATTTTCTGTACATTTTTGTCTTGTAACCTTAGTGTTTTCCTAATTGCATTCTTCTCGCTTTTATTTGTACTAACCATTTTCTTTAACAAGTTAATTTTATGTACATACCATTTTTTTCATGTAAAATTTCGGTACGTTCCATCTTTTGTTAAAAGTACTTACCACTTTTTATTTACCTAGCCCCTACAATGTGTTGCGAGGATTGGAAGACACATTGACCGAGACACCAAGGATGCATAGGGTAATGAGGACTTCTTCAAACAATTTATTGGCACAATCATTGTCGTTCAGGACTGAACTAGATTAGTGGTTGTCCAACATTAGCTCATTAACGTTGTTCGTGCAATTCATTTCATGAACCCATTAAAATTTGTGAATGTGACTGGCAATTCATGCAACACATCATGCAAATATGATATGTAAATGAAACTGTGAGCAATACAATTTGTTACATGTTCCTTGCATATGTAAATAGATGGAAGTTTTTACATGCCAGCTAAAGTGGAACAGTAGGTTGGCCCTTCAAGATTGATTACATTTGCAATGACCCCTATATCAGTTGCACCTCATCGCTGTCCCTCCACCATATCACCCCGACGACAAGTTCCTAGTATTGTTGTCTGTTGGGCTCTATCAATATTTCACTAACAAAGAGGTGGTTGATCGGGTAGAGATATTCACATCTAAGCATCCCGAGCGCGATCCTGCTTAGCACCTCATCGAAGAATTGTTGCTCCGGGCTGTGAAGAAGGATCATGAGCAACCAACCCTATACTTTGCACAACACAACCTGCCTGCACAAACCAATTTTTTTACATTGTTCGTAACTTCACATATCTATTAATTGCGAGGTATGGACTCCCATGAACTGCTCAATATATCCCATGGCGAGAGGAGGAGGTAACATGTTATGTGTCCATCGTCGTGATCTCGTTCAAGGGGAAGGTATGGATATCCACCATTTAATTAGGCATAGTGTTAGTGGTGCATAGTGTGTCCTCGTCTTTATAGATATGCAGAGGTCTATTCCCTTGTGAGCAATTGAAGGTGTTTTAGAGTTAACAGAAGATATGAACTAAATGCTCCCGGTGGGCTAGTAGGGTATGGTGCCACCAAAAAGCCGAAACGAGTAGGACTTTCGAAGCACATCCACCGTGGACAACCTTGTTAGGTCTTTTTTTTCCTTCTCTACATAATCATGTTCCTTTTTCGCCGAAAGCCTAGATCTAGTATGCATTGTTTGGCAGGAGGGACTCTAGTTCTCGTATGTTATGTACTTTTTTTTCTCCGACAATGATGTTAATAGGTGATGGTGATAGAAAGAAGAAGAGGAAAATGTATATATCCAACAAGAATGTTATGTTTGTTCTTTTATGTACTTGACCGGCATTAATATATTTCACTAGAGGCAAGCCCATGCTTCTCTGTGCCACCAATTTTATCCAATTAAAACTTCTCTCAAAAATCGTTATCAGGCACTACAAGAAATACATCATGATGCGAGCACATAATTCAGTTCATATTGAATTTTCCTTTCATAAACTACGCAAGCAATAAAAACATGTCTAATTTTGGTGCGAAAACATAGCCTAAACATTTAGTATATACTATGGTATAAGATCCTCCAAATCAAGCTCATATTTATCTAGATGAAAAACGAAAGTTTCCGAGTCCATGTGAACCTATTGGCCATATCTAGAACTTGGCAATCAAGAATTCCCCATGTTGTTCTAGTGTAGTTAGCCACAGCTCTGGATTCATTGGTGTCCGAGTTTGCACTAATATTTTACCTGTACTTGCCTAGCTTTCGATGTCAATGGCTGTGAAATAGTCTGCAACTAACTTTGTTGAAGATAACACTTTACATCAGTCACAAGTATTTATAGTAAATAACCACACCACATCCACGTTTAGCACAATTCATGACATGACATATGATTTTTCCAATATTCCTTATAATTTTGTTCCTATGTTGGGATCTTTATTTGATCAATTCATATAGTTCTATACTTTTCTTGTGTTTCACCCCATAGCAAATGCAGTTTGGATCAAGGAGTATTATTTCTATAGACCAATTATAATAAGAAAATGCAGCAACATGAATTTGTTTGGATTGAGAATAGACATAGAAGGGATCAAAAAATAACATAATCAAAATTGACATCCATTCCACAAACCAAAGAAAAACATTGTATGCTATGCATCAACCTGGCATTTTCAATAAGCTTATTCAACATAATTTAGCTCCAGCTTCAATAATGGCATCATTTTCTCATATAGAAATACATTAAGATAGGTCGACGCATTTAGGTTGTTGTTGATAGCCTGCGAGGAAAAAAAACCTCCATTATGGCCGATCACCTCTCCCCTCGACAAAGATCCACAGGCCATGAGAAAGGCAAGATCCACATCACAACCAATCAGTTCTCTCCCATGCAAAATCCAGTGCCTCCTCTTACGTAGGCACTCGTTATGACCGAAGGTTGCACTGCTGTGCAGGCCGACACTATATTCCTGGCTTGATCCTGGTGCCCATAGCATAGAGGAAGCATTGGGAGGATTATAACAAAAGCTGATTGGGCCGATGAGATTCTATACATCCAGCGACCGTTGGGAGCGAGCCAAAGATGGCATAAACAAGAGGTTGAACCTGATTGGTTCCATCAAGCATGACTGTGTAGACTAGAAGGTGTAATGGTCGTTGCTCTGAAGTTGCATATGGCCGTAAAACACCACTCCTTTCAACCACATGGTGCCTTGGCAATGATGCTTGCCCAACACATGGTGGTGTGGTCAGAAGAAGCTCATAGTCTACATAGGTCTAGTGGAGAGGTTGTCAACTTGGGATCTCTGGTGAAGCACACACTCGTGGCCATGAGACCAAAGTGTAGTGCACCACCTCCGAAGGTGCAGGATGTTAGTATGATGGCCTCACTGCGGTTACGAGATTTCTCAAATGGGTTGCTTGACCCGTCCTGATTTTCACTTTTACCTTCCGCCCTTGGTGGGTCTTCACGATGTCCCATGTCCTCTTTGCTGTTGCTTTTCTTCTAGAATGTTGCAGAAGGAAAATGAAAATATCATTAGCCATATGATATTTGCACATGCCAAAAATGTCAGGAGAATAGCAGAAGCTTCCAAAAATTGTCTTGCTCTCTTTCTCGTTTGCGAGAGAACAAAAGCCAAAAGTTTGAGAGACTGAAATATTATCCGTATTAAAAAAAGTCCTGATATCAGGGGCTCGGCTTAAAACATATGCACCAATATTTGTCGAATCAGTGTGCCACGTGCACTGATTACAATCCAAAGAATAGATGGCCATGACAGTAATCATTAAAAATCAAAATTGTTGTCCGTACTTTCTGTTTTGTAACATTAGTATTTCAGATGACCTGCAACTCCCTTTTATGTGTACTTGCAATTTTTATTAGCGAGTTTATTATGTGTACATACCATTTTTTTAGTGTCTTAAATTTATGTACCTAATTTTTTTTAAGAAATGTACTAACCACTTTTTTTACCTAGCCCCAAAACAAATGTTGTGGATATCAGACGGTATGTTGATGAGACATCGAGGAATTCTTCAAATGGCTGGTCCGTCACATTCAGCACCATCAAGGGCTGGACAAGAAACATCAAAAACAACGAGCTTTTGGCTGTCACTTTGTTCTCTGCTTGATCCCGATGCTCCTTGCAACAAGGAATCATTGGGAGGATCATAAGCGACCCAGATCGGGCTAGCCAAGAATTGTATAACCATTGCCCATTGTGCGGGCATAAGAAACTGCAAAACCAAGCGATTGACCCCAAAATGTGGTCAAAGTTAGAGAAGTTTGAATTTTTTCAAAAAGTAATACACCTTTTATTTAGGAACAGAGGGAGTATATATTGATATATATAACAACTACATGTTTAAACGAAATTACACGACTTATGGAATACAAAAATAATATTCAGATCCAAATGAATTTATGGCATGGCCAGCGATACTTGGCTAGGTAGTTAGGAAAACACTTCCGTGGTTTGTAGGCGATATGATAGGTCGATCTCCAACAACCTTCAACTCAACAACTAGGAGTACACGACAATGATTTTTCTTTTGTAACCGTAGGAGCGTTACGTTGCTGCTTCGCTTCCCAAAGCCCATGAATTCAATGACTACATCGGTGCTAGCACGGAGAGGTATGTCTCGGCACACTTGCCATATTTTCTCCTCAATGTCAATCACACTTTTAGCGACAAATCACTACCACCATCATCTGTTGGGACTGTTGGGATTTGAAGCTACACGGATATCTTGAAGGCCCCTACGGTGAGCAATTTGAATAGCTTCCGGTCATGTGATGTTGCCAATTGGACCTGGCTTGCTTTGTGGTTGGTGGGAGGGACCTTCATCAGTCATAGAATCCCTGTGTTCATGTCGTAGTAGACGATCTGGTCACCGTGGTGTGTTAGCCAGTGGAGGACGCCACCGTGAAGGACGGTAGGGTCGCTGTGCAATTTGACCGACCACCATGGGAACTGATGGTGTCTCCCCAGTAGCAATAGGCTCCCAATTACTCAAGGACGACGTGGTGGCATGGTACTTCGATGCTTGCTCCCCATTTATTGGCAAACAATAGCACGAACAATTCGTCGATGCCATCCACGAAAGTGAGTAGGACATACTTCTGCGAGCTGTTCATGCTACTATTGAAACCTGGCGGTTTTGCGGGGCAGGTACGTTGGCCAATCATGGGATCGTATATGCATAGGTCGCACTAGAACTCGGGTCGCATTATGACGTGTAGGTGGTTGAACATGCACCAAACCGAATTGATTGCCTTTCTTTTCCCGTGCCTTTCCTTCTTTGCATGTGCCGTGCCAAATTCTGTTTGATAAGGGACTCCCTTCTCCGCACAAATTATGTTTGCTGCGTATTAATATGGGAAACGATTACAATCAGCCGACCAATCACGCGCCGAGTTCTGTCGCATGATCATCTGTCTGATAAAATAGATCGGACAACGCACAACCTCGAAACAACCGATCAGGACGTTTACAACTTGACGTGTGCCTCTGCCATTTTGAAAAAAATTGTGCAACATCATTCATGTTGCAGAAATTCTACCACAACATCCATGTCGCAAAAAGTTAAGACGAAAAAATATTCTGCAACATCATCTGTGTTGCAGAAGTCTTTCCACAACAACACTCATGTTTCAAAAAAGTTAAGATAGAGAAAAAAAATCTGCAACAGAATCTCTGTTGCAAATTTTTCTGCAACAAAAGGTATGTTGCAAAGAGTTTCGCAACACTGTCTTTGTTGCATTGGTAAGGAAAAAAGGACGGGCCGCTATCAGTATTAACCCGTTTTCCTGCCGGTGACTTTTTCAGATTGGTCAGCTATGCCGCCGTTTGTAAGCTCCTCGCTGTGAGATCCTCAGTCCGCTGTTCATCCGCCGCTTCAGCCAGCAAGCGGCTTCCACCATGCTCGTCCACTGCACCTATGACGTGGCACTCGTGAATCCGGTCCCCCTGTCACTTCCGCAGCCTTGCAATTCTGCCACGACTACCTCTCACCCTATTTGACATGGCACACTGCCAACCTCTGGTCCTACATGTCACGCCACGTCCCCAACCTCTTCAGCAACTATTATGAGGTGACATCCCGCGGCAGCCTCGTCGTCCTTGGTATGTATACGCAACCCAGATCCAAGAGCTGCTCTAAGGTCTCATTCGGTTTGGAGGATTTCTATGGAAAAAACATAGGAACAAGGATTCCGTAGGAAATTTTCCTATCGATGCATTCGGTTTGTAGGAAACGCGTACGGGAATTTTATAGGAATACTATTCATTTCCTATGTTTTTGGAGGGATATACACATCTACTCAATAAGAACGAGGCAAGGCAATTCCTTAGGATGATAAGTATCATCCTATCAAATTCCTATACTACTCCTAATTCCTACATTTTTATTTCTCCAAACCGAATGAGGCCTAAGGTGTCCAACTATGAAACCCTGTGCGTATATGATCCAATGACAGGCCATCACACCTTTCTCCCAAGACCGAGAGGTATCCAGAGTACTAATGACTGCTTGCAGGTTTACGTTCTGCTCACCGCCGCCCATGGCATCAACTGCGCCTTGATGTTGCTTTTCTTTGTTCTCTGCGGATGGAGCATCAAAGTACAGGCCACCACTTCCTTCTCTGGTATTTGGGGTCCTGTTACTTCTAAGGCTGGTCATAGTGGGGAGTAACATAGACTAGTAACATGCATATGTTACTAGTCCATGTTATTACCTTCATAGTGGGGAGTAATATATATGTGGTATCATGCAAGTCATCATTTATTAACATGTAGAGTAATTTTACCTTGGGATGTGTTATGTTACAGTAACATATTATGTTACTCCAAACACCTCTCTCCTCATTAATTACATGCCACGTAAGCAAACTTTTCTTGGGGTGTGTTCTGTTACTTGCTAAGTTAGGCTGGTCATAGTGGGGAGTAACTTAGACTAGTGTCATGCATATGACACTAGTCTAAGTTACTACCTCCATAGTGCAAAATAACATAGTAGTAGTGTCATAGATTGCTTCATTTATTAGCTCATAGACTCATTTTGCTTCAGGAACCGCTATGTTACAGTAACATATTATGTTACCACAAGCACCTCTTTCCTCATTAAGTACTTGCCACATAAGCAAAATTGTCTTGGGATGTGTTAAGTTACTATCTAAGTTACCCCCACTATGACTAGCCTTACTCCCACTATGACCAGCCTAATGCATGCCACCCTGACATTCCATGGATGCACGTACTTCAGTACGACAGCCCCGCCGTCCTCCGCAAAGGCATCATCCACTTGCACGTGTACTACAGTGACAAAATCCTCACATACGATGTGAGCATGGGGGCGCCGGGACAGGTGAACCTCCCGCCCACTAATCGCAATTAAAGAAAGCTCCACTTGGCAACGTCACCGGACGGGGACCTATATATTGAAGCTCCTCATCATAGAGGGGTGGAAGATATCATGTGATTGTCCTGATTCTGGATTTAAATCATGTGATTGTTCACCCAAAGAAAATTTAAATCCTTGACTCGCTGATTTCAGCCAGGATGCTAGTGCGTTACTACCAACAGCGAGCAAAGGAAAAGCCTTTTTCATCAGTTAGTAAGATTTTCCTGTTCCGACAAAATAGATAGGAAACGACACGAGTGTCATAAGGTACACGCAGACGACAAAATTGATAGGAAACGACACGAGTGTCATAAGGTACACGCAGGCGACAAAATTGATAGGAAACGACACGAGTGACATAAGGTACACGCAGACAATACAGTTAATACCGAAAATGGGCATGACCCATTGCTCACTAATTATGCAATTTTGATTGATGGTGTGCGTACTTAATTGGGGACACAATTTTGCCATCTGCTACTTGCAATGTGAGTTAAGTCAGCAGTAGAACGATGTTAGATTTAACTTGAGATTCAATGATGGAGATCATTTGGACTGCAGTTATGTCAGTAAGAAGAGACTTTGGCCATGATATCAATCAAGCCTTGTTTGTTAACTGTGTTAGCTGAAATAAATAAATAAAAACCTTGTTTGGCTGTCTCGCATCAAGAAGCTTCCTAAAAGACAGACTCCTCGCTAAACTGAGTTAATAACTCTCTTCATTATCGTAGTATATGTCTTTTTTCTCTTGCTTCAGTCAGCTTTGTTCTATAGCTCTCGGCTCTGCTGGTCAATAATAGATAAGCAAAGACGAAACGCCCATCATTGTTATAGTGATGGTTTCTCGGCATAGCCCTATATGCATGTATAAGATACATTTCTGTCACGCCAAGTGGCAGGATGGATGAAGAAAACCACTAGTGTGTGGTGTCCAGGGCGTGCTAAGCAAGCTGGAAAGTAAATCGGGAACTATGCACACCGTCGCCGTCTAGGTAGCTGCTCATGGTCTTCTTCAGGTTAGGAACCTGAAACATCATCTCCACTGCCAATTTCAGTCTTTCTTTCAACAGTGGCAGAGGCAGTGGAATTAGTTTCTTCAGTCCACAAAAGGCTCAAGGCGCTAGACAGACAGCGCTCCACTGTGCTTTGTTTCGATGACATCTCAATGTCGCCCGAGACCCTAAAGTGCCCTAAACCATGTTAGTCACTTAGTTGATTAATCATGGCGAAGAGCGCTCCTGAGTGTGTGGGACCAGACTAATTTTTTGTACCTTCCTTTGCTCTGGAAGGAACAGAGTAATAGTAGCGCACGACCTGGTATTACATGACCAGAAGCTTGCATACAGCATCCATAAGCTGGACATCAACAACAACGAACGACTAGGGACATTGGCCGCGTCTCTGCACGATGCCCACAGGGTCTCCCGGAGCAACCCGTGCTAAGCGTAGCGCTTCCAACAATTGGAACGCAGGCACAGTTTGCGGCGGTCGGCAGTGACATCGTGGCCATGTCTCCCTTCACCTTTTTCAACCGGGCTCACAACCCCTTTTCATTAATTTTGCAATCAACGAAAATACATCAGTTTGTATCCAAGTTCTTAGTATCGAGCAACTACACATAACAGATGAAGATAAAACCTTTGAGCAATAATGAGACTGAAAAGGGGGGAGCGAGTTGGCGCATCATCAGAAAACCCACCGCAGGATTATCCTGGAACGGACCATCCGCCGTGGGGCGAAAACCTGATGACACTCACAAGCCACTGCCCAACAAAATAAAAAGTCCCAGGATGAAACCGCTAGCAAACTTCCGCGACTATGCGAACCGCTACCAGGAGACATAAAACCAGCGGGCATCAAACCCCAGTGGGAAACCGAGAGCAAAAGGACCGAGCGCTGATCACACCTAACCAATCTGGATACCATCCCTGTCTCCTAAGAGAGGTCTGCCTCCAGGAAAAGATCTGTCCGCCAGCGCAGCAGCCGCGTGAGCCAACCTCTTCACTCCAGCCTGGAGCTTCACCCTTTCTTCTTCCTTCAACAAACCTGTCCAATACAACATAAACGAGCAGGCAGTGAAAACAGCCTCGAGAGGAGAACGAACAACATGTTTATCAAATGTAACTTTATTGCGGAGAGTCCAAATCCCCCAACAAATTGCAGCAATGATCATCATATAAAGATGTTTCCCACCCGGAAAAAGCTTATAAAGCCAAGCAAAGCTTTGCCAAAGAGAACGAGGACAGCAGGATGCCCCGGCTGTCATGCCCAGCACTCCCCACACTGAACGAGCAAGCGAGCAGGTAAAGAACAAATGGTTCGCCGTTTCAACATTAGTACAGAAGGAGCACATGGGATTTCCAGGCCAATTCCTAATACGCATGTTATCACGAGTAAGGACAGCATTCTGAAACAGCTGCCAAAGGAAAATCTTAATCTTCAGCAGAATGGGTGCTTTCCACACCATCTTATAGTTTGGACCTGATAGGCTCCTTTCCAACCATTCATATAAGGATTTAGTAGTAAATTTCCCTTTACTATCAAGGCCCCATGAAATCTTATCTGGGGAGTCGTTCAACGACAGTTTTTTAGCTTCCATAACCATCCAAGTCCACTGCTCGCCTAACACCCCAACCAATCTACGTCTGAAGCCAAGCTCATAATTGCTTGCAGCCCAGGATGCAACAGTGCATTCCTGTTCCTGGCATATACTAAATAGTTCAGGAAAACGATCTTTCAACACAATATTCTCAACCCAAGGATCATACCAGACCCTAGTTAGGTTTCCACTCTCAATTTTAATTTTTCTACCAGCCATATATGATTCCTTGACCTTCATAATCGCTTTCCAGCAGGGGGAGTCCGAGAAGCGACTCCAAATGTTAGCCACTGTTTTATTCCTGAAATATCTAGCTCTTACTATACGCTGCCATAACCCATCACTCGTTTCTAATTTCCTCCACCATTTAACGAGCAGGGAAATATTTTGTTTATGAAGATCTTTAATCCCTAGCCCCCAATTTTTTTAGATCGACATACTCTCGTCCACTTAACCATGTGGTACCTATGTTTCTTATTTTTTCTACTCCAAAAGAAACGTCTGTGATGTTTATCCAATTTTTTAATAAAAGTTTTATTGAAGAGGAACATTGACATAAGGAAAGAAGGAATCCCATCCAAACTGGACCCTAACAAAGTCAGCCTGGCTCCAGAAGATGCCGCATAAGCTACCCAGGCATCAAGCTTTTTGATCATTTTACCATCAAGAAAATCTAGATCCATATTCTTGAGAGTAGAGTAAGTAACAGGAACTCCCAGATATTTCATAGGAAGTGTGCCCACTTGGCATCCAAACATGTTAGCATAAACCAAATCAATATCATTATCCCCCCCCCCCCGATACTAAATATCTCACTCTTCTCAAAATTGATCTTAAGTCCAGACATAAGTTCGAAGAGATATAGCAAGAGTTTGATATTGACAGCTTTGTCAACATCATGTTCAAAACAGAGCACCGTGTTATCTGCGTATTGCAGGATGCCAACCCCATCCTCAATAAGATCAACAGCTAACCCTTTAATGAGACCATTTTTTTGAGCTGTAAGCACCATTTTAGTCAGGCAATCAACTGCAAGATTAAACAAGAATGGGGAGTGAGGATCCCCCTGTCTCACTCCCTTAGCACTTTGAATGTATGGTCCCACCTCATCATTGTTCTTGACACTAACCGTACCATTTTTTAAAATTTGAGAGACCCACCCGCACCACTTAGGGCTAAACCCACGCTTCCTATGGCAATCAAGCAAAAAGTCCCAATTGACTTTGTCATAGGCTTTCTCGAAATCGAGCTTAAGAACCACTCCAACTTGCTTTTTGATATGGGTATAATGCAAATCCTCATGCAACAATAGGATTCCATCAACTATGTGCCTCCCCTTAATGAAAGCAGTCTGCTGAATACTAAACATCTTATGAGCGTATTTGCTAGCTCTAATATCCATGGCTTTGGTGAGTAGTTTGTATGGGCAGTATAGTACACAAATGGCCCTATACTGCTGGATTCTTTTAGCATCAGTCGACTTAGGCAGCAAAGTTATGATGCCATAGTTAAGTCTTTGCACATCCAGCTTTCCTTCATGAAACCACTCAAACAGGCATAAGAGATCATGAGCTACTACATCCCAGTAATGCTGATAAAACTCAACAGGGATATCATCTGGACCGGGGGCACGATTAGATTTCATGTCAAATAAAGCTTTTTTGATCTCTTCCAAAGAAAAAGGTCGAGTCAAGTCCTCATTATCATCAGGAGTAATCATCTCTTCCTGAGACCATAATGTTGCATCGATCTGACAAATATTGCCAGGAGCTGGTCCAAATAAGGCTTTATAATGTTCAGTAGCATGCGCGAGTAGGTTTTTGGTCCCTTCAATAATAGTAGACCCACATTCCAGGGAGATCATGGAGTTTTTCCTACGACGACCATTAGCCACTTTATGGAAAAAATCAGTGTTATTGTCTCCTTTTAAAAGCCACCTCTCATTAGAAAACTGGTGCCAGTGAAGCTCTTCCTCAACTACAGAACCACGATGATGCAAGTGGGCAGCTTTGGTTCCACCTCAGCTTCAACACCAAGACAGACGTGCATAGCGTGTCCGGCCTGCTACCGGTGGACCTACGCTATGGCTATGAAGCAGCCATTGCCGTACGTAGGGAACAGGCTATATGTGTTTGAACCGTGTGCTGCCTACAACGACGGCTTAGATGGTTTTTATTTCCGTGGAGGCTTGCACTGCCATCAGAAGATTGAACTTTGAAAATAAGGGCAATTCAGAAGGGTGTATGGAGAGTACTAAAGAGTATATGTGGTTTCTAAATCCTTGAGTCCCTGCCAGCAACCTCATGGGAGAATCTGCCAACAAATCGGAACAGAGTCTTTGGCCTCCATGATTAGAGCAGAGTTTGCTGTCATGGTAATTGATCTGTTGCTGTAGTTGGCCTGGTAATTGGTCATGATTCGGATTCAGTTGCTGTAGTTGGCCTGGTAATTGGCTGTCCTTCGTGTATGCTTAGAGAAGAGCAGAGTTGGAGAGATGACAGTGGTACGTGTAGTACAGTGTTCTGTGCAATTGAGATGATCAATTGACTGAGTTGACCCAGACGCACCGAAGGAAGGAAATGCATGCGGAGGAGGACAGAGGCTGAGCTACAGGCACAAATTGCTTCAGCATAGTCAGTGATCCAACACCTTGATTCAAACTTTCAAGCCGGATCATACATCGACAATACAAATTGGCCTTATTATAATTTTATATAGAAACATAAGGCATTTTATAGAAGAAGAGAGATGGATGAATATCATAGTGACTGACTAGTGTCCCAAAAGTATTTGTTGGCCTGCACAGGTTGTCCGAGCGTGGAGGTAAATCGGGCCGAGTGCCACTACATTAGAATTCGTTCTACTGACCAGCTAATCGGGCCAAGTGCCAACTGGATTATTTTTAAAATTTTTTTGAGGAATGGATTTGGTATTTTGTGAGAGTAGAAGATCAACTTTTTTTTTAGATTTGAGTAGAAGATCGACTGATGGGCCATGTTTCGTGATGGCCTCTTCCTTACCCGCCCAGGGGCCGAACAAACTGGGCCTAGTCGGCAGGGCCCAATGCTGTCGTACGAACGAACGATACCTCGCTTCGATCTCACCGTCCCCCGTGCGTCCGCCTCTGCCTCAAAACTCCAGTAGATCGACGCCTCAAACCCCTGTAGATCGACGCCCCACGTCGACGAACGCCAGCGAGCAATGATCCGCCGCTGCGGCACCTCCCCCCTCGAAAACGATGACATGCTCACGGAGATCCTCCTGCGCCTCACGCCACAGCCGTCCTCCCTCCCGCGCGCCTCCGCCGTCTGCAAGCGTTGGCGAGACATCCTCATCAACCCCGGATTCTTTCGGCGCTTCTGCACGCACCACCGGGAGCCTCCCCTCCTCGGCGTTTTCCAGTGCCATGATCAGCTCGAGTTCACTCCTGTCCCGGCCGCTCCTGATCGCATCCCTCCAGCGAGCCTTGACCTGCCAAACCGCGACTTGTGGGTCCGACTGCTGGGGTGCCGCCACGGCCGCATCCTCATCTTGAACCGGGTGCACACAGAGGTCCTCGTGTGGGACCCCATCTCCGGCGGTCAACACCATGTGCCGGTTCCGCCAGAGTTCAACTCAGGCTATATCAATGGGGCGGTGCTCTGCGCTGTGCGTGACCAGGGCCATGTGCATGGCAATTGCTACTCCACACCATTTAAGGTGGTATTGCTGCTTATGCGCCGTAACGATGGTCGACCACTCGCCTCTGTTTATTCCTCCAAGACCGGCACATGGGGCGGTCTCATCTCAGCAGAGGTTCTATATCGACATTGTTATGGCACTTGTATTAGCACCCTTGTTGGTAATGTCCTTTACTGGTCGTATCCATACACAAAGGAGGGTATACTTGGGTTTGATTTGGAACAGCAGAACTTTGATGTGCTCGAGGGGCCTTCCGGTATGTATCGTTGCCACAGCCATCATATCATCCAGGCAGATGATGGAATGGTTGGTCTCGCGATGCTGTCTGACAATGATCAGAGCATTCAAATGTGGGAGAGGAAGGTCAATTGCCATGGTGTTGCCTCCTGGGTGCAGTGGAAGACCATTGAAATGCATAAAATTCTAGGGATCCCTCGTCAGGTTGAAGGAGAGAAGGCATCATTGGAATTTTTACGAGGATATGTTGAGGATACAGACATGATATTTTTATATGTGAAAGGCAGTGTCTATGTGGTTCAGCTTAAGTCGATGCAATCTAGGAAGCTTTGTGAAGTCTCCAATACACGTACTTACTGTCATTCTTTTAGGTGTTTCTATGCTCCAGGTGATTATTCATCCCTAGTCCTCGTATTGTAGCAGTAGCCCAGTTATGTTGTGTTTTAATCGGGGATGCTTGAATACCTATGCTAGATAGGTGATTATAGCCGTAATGTTTAGTATATGTTCTTAAGACATCACCAATATTTTTATAGGAATACCATCACCACTTGATTGTTGGTTTGCTAGATTGAAGAGCTTATAGCCTCCTTTTCTTTGCGTGTGTTGTCACTCAATGCGTTATCTCCATCCTTTGGAAATAACAAATCAAATATCAAATGTGAAATGGCTAACTCACACACATACATTTAATGATGCTATTCGGAAATCATTTAATCCCTTGGTGATTGTGTTAGGTTACTTGGAAAGAAACAAAGTTGATCGATAAACCTATTATCAATGTGCTGATACTGTGTATTGGCTGGCTGTGATGTAATTATTGCTTAGTTTGTTATTCATATCATCAAATGGCATGTCATGATTTGGACAATTAATTGATTTGCTCCACTCCACTAATATATACTCCCTCCGTCCGGAAATACTTGTCCTGCGAATGGATGTATCTAGATGTATTTTAGTTCTAGATACACTTATTTGTATCCATTTCTATGACAAGTATTTTCGGACGGAGGGAGTACTTGATGATAGTGGAAAATCTTGATACGGTTAAACCCAACTCAACTGTATGCATGCATAGTCACATACAGTATCTCATCCAGTTTAAATCATGCAGGTGCGAGGAAGACTAGCTAACCGGCGCTGTTGATAGGTCTTCATCCTGCTGCTCAGCTTGGTTACATTACAATTGCACTGCAGGCCCGTGATGGTAGTGGAGCCAACCAAAGGCTCTAATATGTGTTGTCAAATATCAGGTAAAGACGAGTACTTGTGTACAGTAATGAGCTTTTGTGACAGAGAAAAAATGAATAGTGTAGCTGCATGGAGAGTCAAGAGTTCTTTTTTTTTTTTGCATGTGGTAAGGTGAAGAATATGTAAACATAATGGCAGTGAGTGCATACGGGGGGTTGTTTGGGCATGATTGATTGAATCTGTTCTAGCAGCTGTTAGGATATGTATACTATATCTATATGTGATGGTATTTAATGTGTAGGCTGTCGCTATTCTGCACTACTCTACTAATCATTGGAGAAGAGAAGAGCAGAGCAGAGGACGGAGTGCGGAGATGATGAACTAATAACTGGTTTGGTGAACCTGAATGTAAACAAGGAATGAAATCCAGAGTTAAGTTGTAGCAGCTGTTGGCGTTAGGTGCATGCATGCATTCTGGAGGTGTTTCAGCCCAGTGAGCCTTGGTTCGTCCGTCCGTCGGATATGAACTTAGAGAAGTATCCAACACAGTGAGATGACACCTAGAGAAGAGTAGGGTGTGTGACAGTAGTTCAAATGATCCATGCGTGTTGCATTTTGTACATCATAGTATTGTTGACTACTGAGTTTATGCTTCAGCCAGTTACACCTAGAGAAGAGTAGGGTGTGTGACAGTAGTTCAAATGATCCATGGGTGCAATTGTTTATTTATTTTACTGGATTTGAACTCTGAACCTCTTGGTTTCAAGTCTGAATTATGAAAGAGGGCCAAACATTATGCTCCAACACTCCCCCTCACGTCTATGCTCCTTTGGAGTTTACTGAAAAAGGCTTTCGCCCCGCTTTATATATAAAGCACCAACCAACCACAATCTGATACAAACACACGCCACCACAACTCACGCACACACCCAAGGCTAGATACATAGGCGCTAGACGCAGCAACACCACACCCATCCACTACAAGAGCTACCGGGATCCTCAACCGTGAACATGCCACCGCGAAGAGATGTAGCTGCAGACGATGAACCGTGAGCTCCAAGGCGGTGCCTTCAGGAAGATTACGACACTTGAGTGCCGGCATCGCCCGAACCGAGGATCAGGGTTTCCCCTGGAGCAACATGACGGGCAATGAGGACCACGACGGCGCCTTCAAGAAGGGGACAAACTCGCCGCCGCCGGACTGCCCAAAGACAGAGCAGGTTTTCACCCCGGTCCACGCTCACTGTCCCTGGCAAAGGTACGGAAGCCGCACCACCACCACCGATCGTCATCCCCCCGGCCACCACGCCGCCTACACGGCCATGGCCACCGGGCAGCACCTGAGCCACGGCCTCCGCCCGCGAGCACCGGGCTTCCACCACCGGACGCGGCTGTCAGAAAGGCCAGCCCTTTAGGCGAGAATGGGACCCAGACGGCTGAAACAGGGAAGGGAAAAGCCACCGGCGGCTGCCGGGCACGCCGCAGCCACCTCGCCATTTCTCGAACCGGGGCCGGGCCGCCGTCGCCACCCCTGGCAACAGCAAAAACCCGGAGGCACCCTGGCAACCCCCGGAGCGCCCCAACCACCATGGCCAGCCAAAGACGAGGAGTGTCGAGCCACCGTGTTGCACCCTCCGGCCACGGCTCCGACCACAGCTCCAAGCACCCCAAGCATCAGGAGAGGGGGGCCGAACAACCGCTACTGCGCCGCCACCCCAACCAGCCGACATGGCCCCGATCAAGGCGGCCGCCCGCAGCCCAAGCCTTCCGAGGCCCGCACCGTTGAGAAGTCAGATCTAGCAGAGTCGCCGCCAAAGTCGCAGCCGCCGTCCCCGACCACCAGCACGCACCACCATCCCCCACCTCCACCAGGCAGGGAGGACCCGGCAGAGGTGGCCGCCCGCCCACAGCGCCGCTCGCGGCCCTCACCACCACAGGGCCAGATCCGGCCGAGGCGCCACATCCAGACCCCGGGCACGACCCGCCTTGTCGCAGCCCACCACGCCGGCCGGAGAGCCCCGCGCCACCCGCAGAGCCGCCGCGGCGCCGCCGCGTCCCGCGCTCCGCAGCGCCCTGGTCCGACCGCGCCGGCCCGCCCCAGCCCCAGCCGCACAAGGGGGTGAGAGTCCCCGCCGGCGCCGGCGCCGGCCGGGCTTCGCCCTGGCGCGCCCTCTGGCGGCGGCGGGAGGGGGGAGAGGGGAGGGGGAGAGGAGAGGCGCCGGCGGCTAGGGTTCCTCCCCTGCCGCCCGGGGGGGCGCCAGAGGGGGGGAGGGAGGGAGGGGCGATATTCTTCCTTTGGAGTTTATGATGTGGGCAGCAGAAGTGGTGGCAGGCCGCAATTATTTAATGTCCCGGAAGTACTTCCTGACCTGCTGCAGGTTGTCTAGAGCTGAAGGTAAATTGGTGCAAGTGGTCGTACATTTAAATTTGTACACCACACACAAGTTCAGTTTTAGTTTCGTTGTTGGCAGATTCTTCAGCTAGCACTAGCAAGATGTTCTACCTGTGATTCCCAAGCTAGTTCTCTGCATCCTACGTATCAACGTTAATTCTTTCATTCTCAAAAGGAAAAGTTTGTGCTTTTGATATGTCGCTGATGGCACACTATTCACTTGCTCCGAAACCAGTGGATTTGCCTCACACCTATATACTACTCCCTCCATCATGGTGTTTGGACGAAGGGAGTATTCTTGTGGGACGGAGGGAGTATTAACTTAACAGTGTGGTATTTGGCCCTTTCTAGCTTCCCGTTAGATTGAATAAATTATATAGAAACCAACGGAGCCGGTAGATTGACTTCATGGTGTGTGACTTCAATTGTATTTCCAATGCACTACTCTCCTTTGGTTTTGTGATTCATAACATTGTATCGCACGTCACATTTGGATCACAAAACCTTGACCGTGAGAAGAATGGTGGTGTCCATTTGCAAACCGGCACTGATCTAGACATGCGGTTCACAAAGATTTGGTTAGGGGCATCAGGTAGCATGAACCAATCAAGCATTTTAAATGAGCTGAATTTCTCTTGCGTAACAGAACATTAACCCAAATTAATTGATCAATGGCTTTATGCCGTTGAGCACCGGTTGAAAAAGAAACTACACGACTTGCGCGATGACAAATCAAAAAGAATTTCGAATTTTGGGTATCCATTAGTCAACACATGTTATGACTAGGAAAATGTTTCCATGGCTTGCAACCGTGCAGTCAAGTCAAGCTCAAACAGCAAGCAGGGATGTGAGGCTTGCCTGCGCATCTCCTTAGTCTCCATTCTCCAAGTCAAGGACAATGAGCGGACCAGGATGCAACTCATTAAACCATATCTTCAGCAGCACGGCGCAGCTCATCTCTCCTCAGCATTCAAACTCAATTACCACAGGGCCAGAAGGGATGTAAGGCTCTAACGTTCGTGGCTTCTCCTCTGCATCGATCACGGCCTCTAGCACCCAACTACCGCCGCAGAGTTGTAGCCAAACAGAGATCATGAACCCATCAGTGGCGAGCAATTGCAGCCTTCCTTCTGGCGATCTTCCCAGGTGTCACTGTCTTTCTTGGTAGTTGGTAGGCGGGAGCTTCACCACGCCTAGCTTCTGCTTGTGTATATTGTAGGTTAGTATTTCTTCATCGTCCCATACAAGCCAATGGATGACATTGCCATGGAGGACGATAGCATCACATTGTTCTTGGAGTGACCCTAATGGGAGGTCAATGTCACCATCATAAATTACAGGTCCCCAGTTGGTGTCGTTGACATTCGACGATGTAGCGGTCTGGACTTTGATACTACATCCAGTGTCATCGATGTAGGAGTCTACATTAACGGCCAATAACTTGCCCTATGGCGGTGAGCAAAACATATGTGAGAATGTCTTGGTCTTTTGAGATGGCTGGTGGGACTGAGAAGAAGGTGCGGTCACCGGTCATGGAGTCGTACACACATAGGTGGTCGGAATGGTGCTCAAACAATCTGATATTCCGTCGTCGGAGTAGTATTAGGCCGCCACGTGATGTCACGGGTTCATATTCGCCTAAGACATTGGCGGTGTGGTATGACATGAATGGAGACAGATGGCCATCAGAGAAGGATACAGCTGCGGGGGTGATTGGGTGAACCAGCGAGAGGGGTCGCGGAGCGTCCACATCCTCATCCGTATAGAGGTAGGCGAGGATACGGGGAGGCACGATGCCATCTCTTTGGGCGACACGGCAGATGAAAGACTGGCTGAGGATGTCCCGGCGAAGGAGCTTGTAGGAGGCGGCGCAACTAATAAGGGTGGAGGTATCGGTCCGCGCAACTATCTCGAGCACGAGCTCCACCGGAAGCTTGCATCCTATCGGCGATTCAGGCACGAGCGTGTTTCTTCGTTGGCGTTTCTGTGGCGCCATCGGTCGCATTCTGTGGACCAAGCTAGCTAGCACGTAGGTTGTCTCCGGCCGTCAAGGCTGGTCTATGGATCAGCTTAATTTGATGCGTGCCCGTTCTATTGGCCGGGAGGTGGTCAAGGCCGTAGAGGCGGCCGGAGAGGAGGTCGTGCTGGTCGTGCAACCGAGCCGCGCCATGATCATGACAAGGGCGGCGACGGGAAACAGGGTTTTGGCAGTGCGTCAGATACGATTATGGATGATGCAGATAATAACAGGAAGAGGGCGCCAGCCCAAACGCAACTTGTGATACAGCCGGGGAACAATGCAACGAGCGACACAAGCCAGGGAGCGATGCTCTTGCTTCCAGCTCCCTCAACGGTTCCAGCTAGTCCGAGCAGTAAACAGGACCAAAAGAGGACCAAGATGAGTACAGATGCAGGGGAGGATGTTTTGGAAAACAGTGCCGATCTTGGCAGGATCGTCTCTTCATTGGCGGGCTCCTTCGAGGGGCACCGCCGAGCCCAATGAATATTTTCTGTTGGAACTGTCGCGGCGCGGGCAAAGCCGCGACAGTTCGAGAGCTTCGTGGTTTCGCGAGGCAATTTGCCCCTACCCTCTTATGCATTGTCGAAACGCAGTTGGAAAGTGGTAGGGTAGAAGCATTAGCTGGTACGTTGGGTTTTGATAGCGCTTATGCTGTAAGCAGTAGAGGAAGAAGTGGAGGAATAGGTTTGTTTTGGAGCAATTTAATAAATGTTGAAATCCTTGGTTATTCTGATTATCATCTTGATTTATCCGCCGAGGAACTAGGCAAAGAGAAGTGGCGGATGACATGTGTATACGGGGAAGCGCAAACACACTTGAGGCATCAAACTTGGTCAACTTCGAAATACGTCAGTACTTTGAGCACCCTTCCTTGGCTCTGTTTGGGTGATTTCAACGAAGTGTTACGTCCAGATGAACATACTGGGATTGGACAGCGGAGTAATGCTCAAATCCAGGCTTTTCGTGATGTTTTAGATGTTTGCATGCTGCTCGACTTAGGCTATAAAGGTAATTTTTGGACCTTCGAGAAGAAAGTAACCGGAGGAACTTACACACGATGTAGACTTGACCGAGCTCTTGTGAATTCTGATTGGCTGTCAATGTTTCCCTTGGCATCGGTAACACACTTGACGGGAGTCACTTCGGATCACTCTCCTTTGCTGCTAAATCTGGATGCCGGGACCAACGATCGAGTCAATCGTCCTTTTAGATATGAAACAATGTGGGAGAGACATGACAGTTTTCGAGATGTAATAAATCAGGGATGGGGTGCAAGCCCGCCATGCTCGACAGTGGATGAGCTGCGTTAGAAGCTACAGAACCTTGCAAGCGACCTGGGAAGGTGGAGCCGTGACACGTTTGGAAGTGTGAGAAAGGAGATAAAATCTTTGAAAAAATCTTTGGATGAACTAAAGAACGACCCCTTGAGGACAGGCCCCTCACATGCAGAGCTTAAGATCAACGAGAGGTTCATAGAGATGTATCATAGAGAAGAAATTATGTGGAGTCAGAGAGCGAGAGTTGAGTGGCTTTCAGCGGGAGACAAAAACACACAAAAAATTCATCTGCGAGCCAGTCTCAGAAGGAAGAAAAATATGATCAAGGCGCTTCAGAATTCGTTGGGAGTGGGGATATCCGATCCTGGAGAGCTAAAGGCGTTGGCTCACGATTTTTATCAGTCCTTGTATCTCTCCGAGGGGGTGCAAAACATGGACGCTGTATTAAATCATGTGCCGCGCAAGGTGACAACAGCAATGAACATGGAACTATGTGCTCCATACACGAAGGAGGAAGTCAAGATTGCTATGTTCCAAATGTTCCCACCCAAAGCGTCGGGGCCTGACGGCTTTCCTGCCCACTTCTATCAGAGGCATTGGGACGTTTGTGGTGATGAGGTAACAAGCATAGTGCTGAGAATTGTAGGCGGTGAGGAGAGCCCAGAATCCATCAATGACATTGTGCTTGTGTTAATCCCAAAGGTAACTACTCCTATGGTGCTTGCTCAATTTCGTCCTATAAGCCTGTGCAATGTTTTGTATAAAATAGCCTCAAAAGTGATAGCCAATAGATTGAAAGTGATATTACCTGACATAATATCGGAGGAGCAATCTGCTTTTGTCCCCGGAAGGCTCATCACTGATAACATCATTTGCGCATATGAATGTTTGCACTTCATGAAGAGGTCCAGATCAAAGTCCAACAGCTTCTGTGCTCTAAAACTAGATATGATGAAGGCGTATGACAGATTAGAGTGGGACTATTTGCGAGGTATCATGACAAAATTGGGTTTTGACGGTCACTGGATAGATATTGTCATGGGCATGATTTCCTCAGTTTCATTTTCGGTGTGTTCAATGGAGAAAGGATAGAATCGTTCAGCCTACACGAGGTATCCGGCAGGGAGACCCGATCTCCCCCTACTTGTTCTTGATCGCAGCAGAGGGCCTTTCGTGCCTCCTTAAATCAAGTTCTCAATCAGTCGTCTCCGACAGGTATCAGGTGGCCACGGCTCCTTACCCGTTAACCATCTCCTGTTTGCAGATGATAGCCTGTTGCTATTCAAAGCTAGTGGGGAAGGATCAGTTCAGGTGTCAAACCTACTTGATATTTACTGTAACGCTTCGGGGCAGAGGATCAACAATGATAAATCTTCGGATTTTCTTCAGTAAGGGTTGCCCGGCACAGTTGAGAGAGACTATAAAGAACAATTTTCAGGTCCAGAATGAATCATTGAGTGAACGCTACCTGGGTATGCCAACAGATGTTGGTCACTCGAAGAATGGTACGTTCAAATATCTCCGAGACCGTGTCTGGGAAAAGATTAAAGGTTGGATGGAGAAATTGTTGTCTGCGGCTGGCAAGGAAATTTTGATTAAATCGGTTGCACAAGCGATCCCAGTCTACTCGATGGCATGTTTCCGTTTGCCAAGAGGTCTTTGTGATAGCATCACATTGATCATTCGTCAGTTCTGGTGGGGCTCAAAACAAGGGAAGAGGAAGCCGAGCTGGGTAGCATGGGATACCATGACTTTGCCGAAGCATTTAGGAGGTTTGGGGTTCGTGACTTGGAGATCTTCAATCTTGCATTGTTAGCAAGGCAGGCATGGCGTACGCTCACAGACAGTACATCTCTCAGCGCCCGGATTCTCAAGGCAGTATATTCTCCGGATTGCTCTTTACTTCAGGCTGAGCTAGGAGCCCACCCATCACAGATATGGAGGGCGATACTGGACGGGCGTGACATCTTGGCACAAGGTTTGGTGCGCAGAATAGGAGATGGTGCATCCACTAATATTTGGCGACAAACTGGATACCGTGAGACAATTACAAGCGCCCTATAACAGCTCTCGTCAAAATCCACCGGACCGAGTATCACAAACTCATTGATGTCACATCGGCTAGCTGGAATGAGCCTGGTCCGAACGATTTTCACTACCTTCGACGCGAGGCAATTCAAGATCCCTTTGTGCACACATCGTGTTGACGATTTTTTGGGCGTGGCATTCATGACCCCTAGGGGAGATCAGTGTTCGGTCTGTCTATCACATTGATTCTCAAGACTAAGCACGACAGGAAGCATGGTTGCATGAGGAGGGAGCACCCTCATATGAGGCCAGTGAGAGCAACACCTGGTCCATGATTTGGCATATCCAAGTACCCTCGAAACTCAGGATGTTTCTATGGCGATTGGCCCGACAATCTATGCCAACTGGGACTGTTTTGCATCACCGTCATATGTCAACCGAAAACTTTTGCTTACTCTGTGGAGCCGTGGACACATGGAAGCATGCACTGATTACATGCCCTATGTCTGCGAGTATATGGGCTCTGGCTCCGGAAGATTTGGTGCAACACATGGTAGAACGAGGAGAGGAGAACCCAAAAGATTGGCTCTTTGCTATACACGAAATATTAACAAAAGAGCAGTTTGATCGTTTGGTGGTGTCTCTTTGGGCAATATGGGGAGCCAGGAGGAAGGCCATTCATGAGAGTATCTTCCAATCTCCTCACTCGGTCGACAACTTCATATCTAGCTACTTGGGAGTGCAGGTGATCAATGCCAAAACCCCCCGGCTGTCAAGGCACAGAGACGCGTCAACCCAAGGGGGTGGCTGGCCTCGTCGGCGGGGAATGCCAAGATTAACGTTGATGCGGCTGTATCGAGGCAAGGGTTCGGCTCAATTGGAGTGACTTGTAGAAATCATGAAGGCATGTTCATCGGCGCATCAACTTGTGGCTTCAGCAACATTGTAGACCCACCGACCCTCGAAGCTCTAGCCATTAGAGAAGCCTTGGCACTGGCGGATGATCTATATTTGAGGCGGGTTGAAGTTGCATCGGATTGCAAAGTGGTCGTGGAAGACTTACAGAAGGACAATCTTGCGAGCTATGGTGCAATTGTACATGAAATAATAGCCCACTCTTCAGTTTTTGAGTTCTGTAATTTTAAACATGAGTCTAGGAGCTTCAATTATGAAGCTCATAACTTAGCGAGGCATGCATTATCTCTCGGTGGTGGCTGCCGTGTCTGGTTAGGCCATCCCGAAAACCTACCTTCTGTCCCTGTAAACATTGTGACGAATTAATAAAGCCTTGTGACGTTGCTAAAAAAAAATTATGGTGCAAGCAAAGGCAAACGGGACTCGGCCTCGTTTCTTGACCGTACTCGTATTGGAAACGACCAGCGACTTGGCGCCGTTACGAAAAAGCTTGTCCCAATCTACGATGCAAACAACAAATAAATAAATACAGTGCGTCGACGTACGGACGCGACAGACTTGTTATAACAGCACGCAACGTAGATGCAATGCATGCACGCACGTAGGAGGCCCAGTTGACAGTAGGCCGGTGCGGGCTGGCTAGCCAATGGCTGGCTGCTGGTGGGTCTGCATGATGAGCCACGCGCGTGAGAGCTAGAGGAGTCACGTACATGATTTGTTGTGGAAAAAAATTGACACATGGCAGACCCAATCGGCGGAGAAGACATCCATTGATACGGATCCATAGTGCAAGGGTATGACAAGCCAAATTTCACGTGAAGACCAACTAGTTGGAATTGCTAGTAGTACGCGGAGTTATTCATGTACTTGGGGCATCGTGTGGAAAGTTTGGATAATTTTTCACATGATCAGTCATATGAAGAACCATGGCACCAACAGGTATCAGGATTAATGGTGGAGAAGTTCACGAAACTAAAAATCTTATGTTATGGCAGACAAGGGTGAAAGAATTTTTGGCACAACAGAGATGCTTGAAGGTGTTGCGGGAAGTCATGTCTGTTGAGATGGAATTATTATGTGATGGATGGAAATTCATGAAATGATTTGGGAACCTGGGTGGGACTAGCTAGACAGTCTGACGGATCGACGCGAGTCAGTTGGTACAGAAGACGGTGATGGGATCGGCGATGACGACATAGGAGCGTGATGCTGATGGTGACCGACTTCTGGGCGTGGAAACACGTGGCACATGCCGGAGACTTGTGCGGCTTTGACAAGACTATGGCGCGGGATTGATTCAAGGTGGTGTATACACAGAGCTTGAAGTCAATGAGGCGTAGGGGTGGGCTGATCATCTAGCATGGAGTCATGTTGAATGTGGAGCTGGAGTCTGACAGAAGACTTCACTCGGTGTTGATTGAGGGGCTACGATAGAAGACGTCAGAGAGTCGAAGCCTATTTCAGCAAGAAAAGTGAGTGCCACGCCGTTTGGATTGGAGCCCAATGGTTTGATGGAAGCGTGAAACTCGTCATCGGTCGATGATGATCGATGGTACTCCGCAGTTGGCTTTATCTTTGCCAAATAGGAGTGTTCTTTTTATTGTATATTATAGGCAGTAAGTTTTTATGAGTCGGGAGACTAAAGACTATTAGTTATTTCTACATGTTGTAACCTCAGGGAAGAATCTCCAAGGGAGGAGGGGTGGATGAGCGGTGGTTGTCCGGTGGCTATGTTTCGCGCCGGAGTCGCCCGCGGGGAGCGACGCGGGACGCGGGAGCGCTCCGAGTCATAGTCTTACCCCATCTTTCTTTCTGAATTTAAACGGCGTGTTGTGTGGTTAGTTAAAAAATTGATGCTGCTTCCATATATTGGCATCTACTATAGTGATGTTGTACATTCAGAACTTTAGATACATGTCACCGTAACCATTGTAAAGTAGGAACTGCACGCCAAATAATGGTTTGTGCTACCGTATGGTATGCGGGCACTACAGGTTTTTTTTTTATTTTTTTAGAAAAGGAGGATAACCCCCGGCCTCTGCATCTGGGAGATGCATACGGCCACTTTATTGATTATTCTCGAGGACCTTACAAAGTATTACAACAATGTGCCTGAATCCACCATCTTGGCAACATATGCCGCTACTCCTATCCAATATGATGAAGGGGTGCTAGCTGGGCCACTACCCAAACCACTCACCTAAGCCTAACATCAAAAGCCGGAAGCCGAAACTCATTCGGAAGCCCCAGCCGAGCCACATACCGGGTCTGGGGCACAATCCGGTCAGACGCACTCGTGTGTCGTCGCCGCCATCTTCCACAGGTCTTCAGATCATATTGAGGCTTCTACCTTGTCTGGCCACTCTGCCATCGACGTCACCATGACGCCAGACAGCAACCTCCTCCTGCGCGAGCCCATCTCCGCATCGGACGCCGAGTCTCCACAGCGCCATGCCATCGATCTCCGCCGCCATCAATGTGTGAGATGAAACCGCTCCACCATCCCTCCAGCTAGCACTTGCTCCAAAACGATGCCCCCAGAAGGGAAAGCGATAGAACGCCATCATCATCCGATCCGGAAGACCCAGATCTGGGTTTCCCCCTGAGCACCCCGAGCCTGATGGCGCAGACTGCCAACGATGCCTCGACCATCGGCAGTAGCTCCACCAGACGAGCGTCGCCTACGTCGCCGCACCTCCAAGATGAAGCTGACCAGAATGCATGTGTCGACACCGAACCGCCGCCACTTCCACCGCCGCTTGAGCAGCCCCCGAGCAACGCCTTCAGGAAGGAGCACGCCACCGTGGTGTCGTTCGTCGCTTGGAACAGGGGGGTCTGAGGTTTTCACCTGAGCTCCTGGGAGGGGGTGGAAGGAAGGAGATCCTCTCCGAAGCCTCCAACGAGGGAAGCAACACCCAAAGGCACTGCCATCGGAGTGGCCGCCACGCCAGCCAAGAGATTCCCCCGGAACCCTTCTAGCCACCGGATCTGCAAGGCCAGCACCCAAGAACGGTGACCTAAGCCACCAAGGGCCGGATCCGCTGCAGATCGGAGTAGATCAGGGTCGAGGACGAACATCACCATGGCCACCAACATCCAGCGAGGAACCGCCGCCGCAGCCGAAACCCACCACCTCCCCGCCATCCACATAGCCAGGGAAGTGGCCCACCTGACCACGCCGGCGTCGCCCGCCGCCAAGCAGCGCCGCGTGCCACCAGCCATGGCCGCCGCCATGGATCCGAGCCGCAGGCGGGCCGCCAGCCGCGGGGCCCCGCAGGAGAGGAGAGCCGCGCCACGGGGGGAAGACCCGCCGCCGCCGCCACGACGCGGGCTTCGCCCGGTTGTGGCCTCCGGCGGCGGCGAGGGGATTAGCTAGAGAAGGGGGGCCCGGCGGCGGTGCGGTTGGGGGCTGCCGCCCGAGTCGCCTACCCTAGGCGACGCGGGGGCCGACTTGTTTGAGCTGGCTACGAGCCATCAGCGGGCACTACAGGTGGTAGCTGAAGGTCGACATTGACATCTGGAGCTACGGTGTGCTGCTCTTGGAGCTCATCACGGGATGCCGGCATATCGACAGGAACCACCCTGAGTGGGAGCAGAATCTGCTGGCATGTGTGAAGCCATATCTTCTCCGACGCCAGCATAATAATTTGGTGACGAAGGTGGCCAGAGTACCGAACCGGAACCGCTACCCTGCCAGGATGCCCAAGCCAAGCCAAGTGCTAGAATGGCCGAGGATTCCTCAAGCTAGTCTATCTAGTTAATTGAGCTCCGTAGTTACATGCACGTTCCTGAATCCTCGTTAAACCAAAAGTTTTATGTATAGCAAGCAGTGTGCGTGTTGTTGTGTCGAGTGATGTATTACATCCAAAAGAAAGTAATGGGGAGTGTGCTGTTTCAGATGTAAGTGAAGATGATATATATGCTGTAATCCAAACAACCCAATGCATCTACATCCATGTATCAGGCGCAAATTTATCGACAGATGGAGCCAAACATTGATTGTTCATCAAGGAAGGGATCCCCCTCTGACACGAAGTCTAGTTTTTCCACAGGCAGCGAGTATGCTAGTCTACTACAACTATTCCACACCAGCAGCAAACTTGTACAAACACATCCCACCGTTGCTCAAAGGAAAAGTCGGTTTGGGATCAGACCCATTTTCTTGCTTACTCTGTTTTTCTTTCTTCCTCTGTTTCTGTTTTGAAAGAAAACAGAGGAATAATAATAATAAGAGAGAGAGAGAGAGAGAGATACAAACTGCCCCCTTTGCTGCCTCCCTTCCAAAACATGCCAAAGTGCTGTTCCCCTTCATTCTCCACCTGCACTTTTGCATCTGCCAATGGCCTCCTCCCTCTACACCTAGGATTTGGTGGGGCAAGTTCAACATACATATTCTTCATACTAAAATGTATAACAACATATTGTAGCAAACATTTTTGGAACGAAAGCCACAATGGTCCGACTTTATAATTTATTTTTTTTAGAAAAGGAGGAGGATCCCCGGCCTCTGCATCTGGGCGATGCATGCGGCCATTTTATTAATTATTCTCACAAGACCTTATAAAGTCATACAACAGTAAGACTAAAGCCACCGTCTAAGCAACAACTGTCGCTACACCTATCCAATTGATGAAGGGGCGCTGATAGCCTGGGCCTAATACCAAACAGACCTCGCAGCCAGACCTAACATCTAAGTCCTGAGGTCCCAACCAGGACGCCTGCCGGGTATGGGCACCCACCAGTCCGGCGTGCTCCTCAACCAGGACGCACGCCGCCGCAGCCACTTGCCATCAAGCCATCTTCAGAGCTATACTGCTGCATAAACCTTGCCCGGTCTAACTGCCGTCGACGCCACCATGACGCCAGACAGCGTCGACCTCCTGCGCGAGTCACATCAAACTCCTAATCTCCAGGGCACCATGCCATCGAGCTCTGTCACCATCCATGTGTATGATGAAGCACCACTCCACCAAAGACGTCGTCCACTGTCCCTCGAGCCCGTGTACACCTCCAAGAAAGACGCCCCCAAGGGGGAAACGACACAATCGCGTCGCCGTCTTCTGATCTATCGATCTAGGGTTTCCCACGGAGGTAGCAGATAGTAGTCTAGAACTTCTCCACTGTGATGCCTTCAAGAAGGGAACGACGTCGTAGAACGCCGCCATCGCCGGCTTTGGCATCTAGCCAAGAGCAGGTTTTCACCCAGATCTGTTCGAAGAACTCCATCCAGCTTCTTGTGCACGGACCGCCGCCTTCTCTGTCGGAGACTAGATCAAACGGATCCAGCCGCCGTCGCCAGATCCATGCAGCCAGCACCGGGAGATGACGACAATCTCTGTGTACCAGAGCTAGCACGAACAGGAGCAGATCGAGTCGGAGACGATGATACTCCTGGATCTCCGGCAGACAAGCGAGCCGCCAGCACCACCGTGTCCAGATCGTCAGCCACACCGGGCCGCCGCCACCCCCCGCGCCGCCCGGTAGTGACCAGATCCAAGACGAGCCGGAACCAGTCGGACCAACGGGTGCGCCGCCACCCAGCCAAGGTGTCGCCGCCCCGGCCACCACCACCCCCTGTGCATCCGGCTGATTCCCACCGGCACCACCACAGCCGCTGCCGCTGGGATGCCGCGCCATCGTGGGCCGAAGTGGGGACCGCACCTCCACGGATCTGGGTGCCCGCGCCACCCATGGTTCCGGGGGAGAGGGGAGAGGCCCTCCGCCACCGCGTCGCACGCACGGGCTTTGCCCGACGCCGACTACCTGCGGCGGCGGAGGGGAGGATGGGGCGTGGGGAGGGTCACTGGCGGCGGAGATTGCCCCCCTATGTTGCCCGCGAGGGGGCCGACATAGAGTGATGCAGGTTGGTCTGACTTTATAATGAAGCCCTAAAACATGTCTGAGTGCAAACAGAGAGCAAGGATACAACTGCTGGGATTACCAACTTAACAAAGGTACGGCAGGGGAACCACCAAAAACATCCCCAAAAACAGATGGACAAGCTTGCAAGGAAGTCGATCGTCCCGCAGCAAACATACACTCATGTCTATAACTACTTACGTGATCTCTTCAACATGAGAAGGCGCTCTGCAATATCTGTCATTGCTGGTCTTTCATCCACATCAAGGTTAAGGCATTCCACGGCAACTCTTGCAAGGCTATCAAGAAGCTCCAAATCTCCTGCTTCTGCGAATTCCTTGTCAAACAGTTCAATTGGTATCTTATCTGTTTTGTGAGCATTAGCAAAATTCGTCACTAAGCTGTTATGGTTGGAATTACTGAAATTTTATCTATTTTGGGCCTAGCCCAATAAGCAGTTTCGGAAATTCCTAATAAATCCTAGAGGCCCACGCAGCCCATTCGTGCATGGCAAGAGGTGGAACTAAAGTTTAGTCCCACATTGCTAGTTTAGAGGGAGTTGGACCTCTTTATAAGGAAGGTTATTTCCCCACTTGTATGAGCATGAGAACAAGAGGGACATCCACGCGCGCTCCTCCTCCGCCGCCCGCCTCGCCACGCCTCGCCGCGGGTTGCGGGAATGAGCCGAGCCGATGAAAGCTGAAAAGATTTTTGCGAAAGTGGAAACGGTGCAGCCCTTTGGCTGCTGGCTGTTCGCTTCGGTCGCTCCTCTCAGAGAGGCGCACCAGAACTTCTTCTTCCTCTCGCCACCGGTTCCAATCTCTGAGCTGCTGTTGTCTTCCTCATCCCGACTTGCGGCGTGCACCGCGAGTCGGGACAGTAGGCCTCCGAAACCGCACCACTTTGAGTCCTGTACGGGAGAAGGGTGATAAGGTTTTTGGGGAGCGCTCCGCACGACTACTGTCTTTTTCATCACGGACTCCGACGACTACTTCCCCAACGACGACTATTTCCCCGACGTCGACAACCTCATCGACGACATGGCTGGAGAGGATGTGGACCCCAAGTCCAGTGCTTCTGCTGCTGCTGTCCCATACGTGCTTTTCCTTTTTTTGTTAGAGACCCTGCTATAGTTCCTTGTTCTAGTGTTTGCCCTAGATATGTTAGACTCTGATTCATTTATGCAACTTGCTATACTATCTGCTCTAGATGTGTTTAGTTACAGTTCATATATGAAGATGTTGTTTACCTTCTCTTTATCAAATCGCATGACTTGTTTTATAACTGCTATTATAGTCGTGCTTTATCTAGTATCTCTGATAATAAAATCATTTGGTAAATTGCTCATATTTCCAACAATCCAAAAACCTTATTATAGGCAATTTACACCAAGTGGTTTTGCTGCTTCCATGAGGCCTCCTATGTTTGAGGGTATCCACTATAAGAGGTGGCGCGTGAGAGAAGTCTTATGGTTTCAAACCATGAGTTTCTATGACACCACTCTTGGCAAACCTGAAGGAGAGCTTGATGCTCAACAGGCACAAGGTTTTCAGAAAATGGATACTCTGTTTAAGGCTGCTCTCTTGAGTGTTCTTGGTGAGAACATAGTTGATGCTTATGCGTCAATTGACAGTGGAAAAGATATGTGGGATGCACTCGAGGCCATGTTTGGGGTCTCAGATGCTGGCACTGAGCTATACATCATGGAGCAATTCTATGATTACAGGATGACTGAAGAGCGCTCCGTAGTTGAGCAAGCTCATGAGATACAGTCATTTGCTAGACAACTTGAGCACTTGAGTTGTATGCTACCAGACAAGTTTGTTGCTCGAGGTATCATCAATAAGCTTCCTCCATGGAGGAACTTTGCTACCTTACTAAAGCATAAGAGGCAGGAGTTTTCCGTTCCGGATCTCATTGGCACTCTTGATGTGGAAGAAAAGGCGAGAGCAAAGGACACACGTGCTCGAGGTATTGAGGGAGGATCTAGTGCCAATCTGGTACAGAAGAAGAACTTCTAGCTCCACAAGTTCAAGAACAAGGGCAAGTTTGATGGTAAAGCAAAATTTGATGGGAAGAACAAGGCTGTGCAACACACGAACTTCAAGAAGAAGAATGACAAGAAGAAAGATGCTTGTCATGTGTGTGGGGATCCTAATCATTGGGCTCCTAGTTGCCCTAACAGCTATGACAAGCGTCATCCTGGGAAAGGCGGCAAGACCGCTAATGTTGTCATTGGAGACACTGACATGAAGGATGCTGGGTATGGTATATTTCCCACTATTCTTTCAATATGTCATTCTCCTGATTGGTTGGTTGACACGGGTGCTAATGTGCATGTATGCGGTGATATTTCCATGTTTTCGTCTTATCAGACCGCAGGGACTTCAACCGTGCTGATGGGCAATGGTTCAAGTGCTTCTGTTCATGGTGTTGGCATGGTCGATCTGAAATTTACTTCGGGGAAGATCGTGCGGCTAGAGAACGTGCATTATGTCCCCTCCGTCAATAAAAATCTTGTTAGCGGATCTCTTCTATGTAGAGATGGCTATAAGCCTGTCTTTGAGTCGGATAAATTTGTAATATCCAAGTATGGAACCTTTGTTGGTAAAGGCTATGAGTCCAGGAGGCCTGTTTCATTTGTCCTTGTCAGACGTTTGCAATAAAGTTGTTAATCATGTTTGCAACAATAGTGAATCAAATGTGTGGCATTCACGTCTTTGTCATGTTAACTTTGGTTGCATGTCGCGACTAGCGAAGTTGAACTTAATCCCTAGTTTCACCACTGTCAAGGGATCTAAGTGTCAAATGTGTGTGCAAGCGAAGCAACCTCGTAAGTCTCACACGACTGCGGAAACGAGAAATCTTGCACCACTAGGGCTCATACATTCAGATCTATGTGAAATGAATGGTTTTTTGGCAAAAGGTGGAAAGAAATATTTCATTACGTTAATTGATGACTCCACTAGATACTGCCGTGTGTATCTTCTGAAATCTAAGGATGAGGCTTTGAACTTTTTCAAGATCTATAAAGCTGAAGTGGAAAACCAACTTGATCGAAAAATCAAGAGGCTTAGGTCCGACCGTGGTGGAGAGTATTTTTTCAATGAATTTGATATTTTTTGTGTGGAACATGGTATAATACATGAGAGGACGCCTCCCTATTCACCTCAGTCAAATGGGGTGGCCGAAAGAAAGAACCGTACTCTAACTGATTTGGTTAACGCCATGTTAGACACATCGGGTCTCTCCAAGGCATGGTGGGGGGAGGCGATATTGATGGCATGTCATGTCCTAAACTGAGTTCCCACAAAGAACAAAGAGATAACTCCATTCGAGGAATGGGAGAAGAAAAGGTTAAAACTCTCTTATCTACGAACATGGGGTTGTTTGGCAAAAGTCAATATTCCAATTCCAAAGAAGCGGAAGCTTGGACCAAAGACTGTGGATTGTGTTTTCCTGGGATATGCTTTTCATAGCATTGGCTATAGATTCTTGGTTGTAAAATCTGAGGTACCTGACATGCATGTCGGTACGATCATGGAGTCGAATGATGCGACTTTCTTTGAAGATATCTTTCCCATGAAGGATATGGCTACCTCATCTAATCAGGAGATGCCTAGTTCATCGAATCAGGAACCAGTTACAGTTACCTACCATTTCGATGGAACACTTTGAAAGTCCTGTGGAGGAGAACAATGAAGTTCCTATTAGGAGCAAGAGACAGAGGACTGCAAAGTCCTTTGGTGATGATTTTCTTGTGTATCTCATAGATGACACTCCCAGTTCTATTTCAGAGGCCTATGCATCTGAAGATGCTAACTACTGGAAGGAAGCGGTTCATAGCGAGATGGATTCCATCTTGGCGAATGAAACTTGGGAGATAACTGATCGTCCTTATGGGTGCAAACCTATAGGATGCCAATGGGTATTCAAGAAGAAGCTTAGGCTTGATGATACTATTGAAAAGTACAAGGATCGGCTAGTGGCTAAGGGTTATACCCAAAAGGAAGGTGAAGACTTCTTTGATACTTACTCACCTGTGGCTTCACTGATCACTAGCTGCCCGCATGGTCTTCTCGTTCATCAAATGGATGTTAAGACTGCTTTCCTAAATGGAGAGTTGGACGAGGAAATTTATATGAAACAACCAGATGGGTTTGTACTAGATGGTCAGGAAAAAAAAGTGTGCAAGTTGCTGAAGTCTTTGTATGGACTCAAGCAAGCACCCAAACGGTGGCATGAGAAGTTTGAAAGAACTTTAACAGCTGCAGTACAAAGCTGACAAATGTGTGTACTATCGCCATGGTGGGGCGAGGGAGTTATCCTTTGCTTGTATGTTGACGACATACTGATTTTTGGAACAAATCTGAATGCTATTAAGCAGGTCAAGGATTTTCTATCTCGCTGTTTTGAGATGAAAGATTTAGGAGTGGCTGATGTCATTCTGAACATCAAGTTGTTGAGAGACGATGATGGTAGGATCACATTGCTTCAATCTCACTATGTGGAAAAGATCTTGAGTCGCTTTGGCTTCAGTGACTGCAAGCTCTCTCCAACACCATATGATGCTATTGTGTTGCTTCGAAAGAATCAAAGAATTGCTAGAGACCAATTGAAGTATTCTCAGATTATTGGCTCGCTTATGTACTTAGCCAGTGCTACAAGACCTGACATCTCTTTTGCTATTAGCAAACTGAGTCGGTTTGTCTCAAAACCAGGAGATGTGCATTGCAAAATCTCTAGAGAGAGTATTGCGTTATTTGAAAGGCACTGCGAATTATGGAATTCACCAAACTGGGCACCCAAAGGTGCTTGAAGGGTATAGTGACTCAAACTGGATCTCAGATGCTGATGAGATAAAGGCCACGAGCGGTTATGTATTCACTCATGGAGGTGGCACTGTTTCTTGCAAGTCTTGCAAGCATACCATCTTAACGAGGTCAACAATGGAAGCAGAACTCACAGCACTAGATACAGCTACGGTCGAAGCAGATTGGCTTCACCGACTCTTGAATGACTTGCCGGTTGTTGAGAAACCAGTACCGGGTATCCTTATGAACTGCGACAATCAAACTGTGATCACGAAAGTGAGCAGCTCAAAGGATAACATGAAGTCATCAAGACACGTTCAGAGAAGGTTAAAGTCTGTCAGGAAAATGAGAAACTCCGGAGTTATTGCATTGGATTATATCCAAACGTCTAAAAATCTGGCAGATCCTTTTACAAAGGGTCTATCACGTAATGTGATAGATAATGCATCGAGGGAGATGGGTATGAGACCCACAATATGAGTTGTTCGCAGTGGTAACCTATTCTTTGTGATCGGAGATCCCGGGAATTAGATGTGGAAGACATGCTGTTGATCAACTGAGAGGAGAGTATCCTTATTATTAACAATACCACTCCATGAAGATGAAATAATCTCCTAATCTGCATGGCAGGTTGATGTATATCTTAATGTGTTCTAAGTGGCTCATTGAAGCAGAGATGTCGTCCTGCAGAACATCTTTTGAAGAACGCACCTATATGAGTCTGATTGTTAAACGTCGCAATCTATGAGAGTAGGGTTCTCTCTAATAAACTCATGAAAAGTCTCGGAGTATGATGCATAAGCTCCACCCGCGGGGAAGACCCACGGTAGCCACGTATCGGTCAAGGCTTTATGTGAAGCTAGATTCGCAGAAAACTTGCAGTTCAAGGCCCAGTCCACTGTTCAAGTTGCTTACTAGTGTAGCATAGAGTTCTAGGTGGAAGTTCAACTTAACAGTCTCAACTACAGTACCGGTATATTAAACAGTGTTTTGGAACCAAAGGCAAATTTTTTGTGCCTCTGGGATCTGGTGGGGGATTGCTAGAATTTTATCTATTTTGGGCCTAGCCCAATAAGCAGTTTCAGAAATTCCTAATAAATCCTAGAGGCCCACGCAGGCCATTTGTGCAAGGCAAGAGGTGGAACTAAAGTTTAGTATACATAATGCACGTTCTTCAGCCGCACGACTACTGTCTTTTTCATCACGGACTCCGACGACTACTTCCCCAACGATGACTATTTCCCCGACGTCGACAACCTCATCGACGACATGGCTGGAGAGGATGTCGACCCCAAGTCCAGTGCTTCTGCTGCTTCTGTCCCATACGTGCTTTTCCTTTTTTTGTTAGAGACCCTGCTATAGTTCCTTGTTCTAGTGTTTGCCCTAGATATGTTAGACTCTGATTCATTTATGCAACTTGCTATACTATCTGCTCTAGATGTGTTTAGTTACAGTTCATATATGAAGATGTTGTTTACCTTCTCTTTATCAAATCGCATGACTTGTTTTATAACTGCTATTATAGTCGTGCTTTATCTAGTATCTCTGATAATAAAATCATTTGGTAAATTGCTCATATTTCCAACAATCCAAAAACCTTATTATAGGCAATTTACACCAAGTGGTTTTGCTGCTTCCATGAGACCTCCTATGTTTGAGGGTATCCACTATAAGAGGTGGCGCGTGAGAGCAGTCTTATGGTTTCAAAGCATGAGTTGCTATGATGCCACTCTTGGCAAACCTGAAGGACAGCATGATGCTCAACAGGCACAAGCTTTTCAGAAAATGGATACTCTGTTTAAGGCTGCTCTGTTGAGTGTTCTTGGTGAGAACATAGTTGATGCTTATGCATCAATTGATAATGGAAAAGATATGTGGGATGCACTCGAGGCCAAGTTTGGGGTCTCGGATGCTGGCACTGAGCTGTACATCATGGGGCAATTCAATGATTACAGGATGACTGAAGAGCGCTCCGTGGTTGAGCAAGCTCATGAGATACAGTCATTTGCTATAGAACTTGAGCACTTCAGTTGTATGCTACCAGACAAGTTTGTTGCCGGAGGTATCATCAATAAGCTTCCTCCTTCATGGAGGAAGTTTGCTACCTTACTGAAGCATAAGAGGCAGGAGTTTTCCGTTTCGGGTCTCATTGGCACTCTTGATGTGGAAGAAAAGGCGAGAGCAAAGGACACACGTGCTCGAGGTATTGAGGGAGGATCTAGTGCCAATCTGGTACAGAAGAACTTTCAGCCCCACAAGTTCAAGAACAAGGGCAAGTTTGATGGTAAAGCAAAGTTTGATGGGAAGAACAAGGTTGTGCAACACACGAACTTCAAGAAGAAGAATGACAAGAAGAAAGGTGCTTGTCATGTGTGTGGGGATCCTGATCATTGGGCTCCTAGTTGCCCTATTCGCTATGACAAGCGTCATCCTGGGAAAGGCGGCAAGACCGCTAATGTTGCATTGGAGACACTGACATGAAGGATGTTGGGTATGGTATATTTCCCACTATTCTTTCAGTATGTCATTCTCCTGATTGGTTGATTGACACGGGTGCTAATGTGCATGTATGCGGTGATATTTCCATGTTTTTGTCTTATCAGACCGCAGGGACTTCAACCATGCTGATGGGCAACGGTTCAAGTGCTTTTGTTCGTGGTGTTGGCATGGTCGATCTGAAGTTTATTTCGGGGAAGATCGTGCGGCTGAAGAACGTGCATTATGTACCCTCCATCAATAAAAATCTTGTTAGCGGATCTCTTCTGTGTAGAGATGGCTATAAGCTTGTCTTTGAGTCGAATAAGTTTGTAATATCCAATTATGGAACCTTTGTTGGAAAAGGCTATGAGTCAGGAGGCCTGTTTTGTTTGTCCTTGTCAGACGTTTGCAATAAAGTTGTTCATCATGTTTGCAACAATAGTGAATCAAATGTGTGGCATTCATGTCTTTGTCATGTTAACTTTGGTTGCATGTCGCGACTAGCAAAGTTGAACTTATTCCCTAGTTTCACCACTATCAAGGGATCTAAGTGTCAGGTGTGTGTGCAAGCTAAGCAACCTCGTAAGTCTCACACGACTGCGGAAACGAGAAATCTTGCACCACTAGAGCTCATACATTCAGATCTATGTGAAATGAATGGTGTTTTGACAAAACGTGGAAAGAAATATTTCATGACGTTAATTGATGACTCCACTAGATACTGCCGTGTGTATCTTCTGAAATCTAAGGATGAGGCTTTGAACTTTTTCAATATCTATAAAGCTGAAGTGGAAAACCAACTTGATTGAAAAATCAAGAAGCTTAGGTTCGACCGTGGTGGAGAGTATTTTTCCAATGAATTAGATGCTTTTTGTGCGGAACATGGTATAATCCATGAGAGGACGGCTCCCTATTCACCTCAGTCAAATGGGGTGGCCGAAAGAAAGAACCGTACTCTAACTAATTTGGTTAATGCTACCTCTTGAGCACTGCGTTGGATTTCCCCGAAGAGGAGAGGATGATGCAGCAAAGTAGCGTAAGTATTTCCCTCAGTTTTTGAGAACCAATGTATCAATCCCGTAGGAGGCTACATGCAAGTCCCTCGTACCTACACAAAAACAATAGCTCCTCGCAACCAACGCGATTAGGGGTTGTCAATCACTTCACGTTCACTTACGAGAGTGAGATCTGATAGAGATGATAGATAATATTTTTGGTATTTTTTCGTATAGAGATGCAAAGTGAAAAGTAAAAGGCAAAGTAAAAAGCAAGGCAATAATAAAGTGATGGAGATTGATATGACGAGAATAGACCCGGGGGCCATAGGTTTCACTAGTGGCTTTTCTCAATAGCATAAGTATTCTACGGTGGGTGAACAAATTACTGTTGAGCAATTGACAGAATTGAGCATAGTTATGAGAATATCTAGGTATGATCATGTATATAGGCATCACATCCGAGACAAGTAGACCGACTCCTGCCTGCATCTACTACTATTACTCCACTCATCGATCGCTATCCAGCATGCATCTAGAGTATTAAGTTAACAACAGAGTAACGCCTTAAGCAAGATGACATGATGTAGAGGGATAATTTCATGCAATATGATAAAAACCCCATCTTGTTATCCTCGATGTCAACAATACAATACGTGCCTTGCTGCCCCTTCTATCACTGGGAAAGGACACCGCAAGGGCCCGCTCATCAGCTCCACGGGGCAAAAATGGCCAACGCCTTTATATAAACAACTAAGTTGGCCTTTATGATTAGATGGAGCCCACATGTCAGCTCCTTCTCCTCTATCTCCCTTCTCCTCTATCTCTGTTCTCTTCTTCTCGGGCGATTTGATTTCCAGCCACTACTTACTTTGAATTTTTACAATTTGCCACTGCTTAGATTGTAATTTATCTTTTGCAACTTTTTAGTTTGCCATTTGATCTGTTGCCACTTTTTCACACAAAAACAATAATTGTGAATGACAAACATATAATATGCACAATATATACAGTGGACAAATATACCCTTATGTGCTTGTTTGCCATGAACTCGATGCACGGGACGAATTCAATCCCCATCTGTTGTTCGCACGGCAGTTGACGGCGACGCTCCTCTACGCGCAGCCGGCAAGGCCGGCTCCAGCTAGCGGATAGGTAGCACCAATGTGCATTGGCGGGGAGCAGTAGTAAGCCGGCGACGCCCATGTACATACACGCTAAGGCCGAACAAGACAGCGCCCAAGTGGAGCTGGGCAGCAGCGAGCGCCTCCACCGCGCCTTCCGCCGACCACCAGTAAGCAGCAGTAGCACACAGGGCCACGAACAGAAGCAGCAGTATGGGCCAGCCACGAATAGCAGCAACAGTACGGGTAGGCAGGAAGAAGCAGCGGCGGCATAACAGAGCGACGGCAATGCATGAGCACGCGGGACCTGCGACGGCAAACAACATCACCTGCATCATGACGAGCATGCGAGGACCACGAGGAACCGCAGGGACGAGCCGCCGCCGTCTTTCGTCGAGGACCAGTAGCGACAGACAAGAGACAGATGGGGAATGAGGGAGGGGACGGGCATGGGCAATCTGGTGATTTCCACGCGGGTCCCTCATGACAGGGGCAAAACATCCAAGTCCAAACTAAGCAGTAGCAAATAAACAAACACAATGTAACGAGTGGCTAATTGTCAAAGTGTGAAGTAAATCGTGGCAAAAAATCAAAATCCCCCTTCTCACCGCCGGTGGCCAGGCCCCTTGTGCTCCCATGCCGCCCCATGCTCCCCGTCGGGCGCCGCCGAGCAGCAGCAACAGCGGCGGCAGCAGCAAGCAGCAACAGCGAGCTCTCCTCGGTTACCTTCTCTTCTCTCTATACTATCGGCGCGCAGCCCCCTCCTGCTCCTTAGCTGCCCCATGCTCCCGTCGAGCGACGCCGAGAAGCAGCCAGCAGCAGCGGCAAGTAGCAGCAGCTATCGCCGGCATGCAGCTAGCGGCGGCATGCTGCAAACAGCAGCTGCCGACAGCTTGCGGCAGGCATGGCGGCAAGCGGCAAACAGCACCAGCGAGCGGTGGCATGCAGCTACGGCGGCGACGGCAAGCAGCAATGGCAGCGAGCGACGGTGGCGTAACTCTGGCTGCGTCCGGGAGCTAGCTAGCTCTGGCGGCGCTCGTGAGCTAGCTAGATCCGGCTGCGTCCGTGCATGAGCTAGCTAGCTCCGGCGTTGAGGCATGGACCCGATTGCTTTTTTGGAAAAAGTAACAAGGACTTAATTGTTTTTTTAGAAAACCTATTAGGGACCTGATTGTTTTTTTCAAAAGTTTCAGGGACCTAATTGTTTTTATTATTTTTGGCTGAGACCAACATGTGGGTTCCACCTGTCATAACGGTCAAAGCTAACGGTGTTGACTTTTATGCCACGTTAGACCTGACAAGTGGGCCAGTGTGTCATAATCACGTTTAAAAGTTAACGCTTCAGCAACTAGTGTTTTTTTGAAACAGCGAACCAAAATAGTGGTAGATTTGTAGACAGTTAACAAAAGTGATAGTTTTTTGTAGCCCTAGCCCGTAGTGTGGTAGTTTTTTTTTTGCAATTTACTCCTAATTCTTGATGATAACCTGCTTCAATTCTGGGTTCCCTTCCTGCAGCCAAAAAGAAATGAAGGGGTAGAGTGGCGACGGCGCCATCGAGGTCCTTGCCATGTGCACCATGTCCAGTCCAGCAACTCTGGGCTTTGGGGCGTCAAGTGATGAGCTTGAGAGCAGCGCGGCCAAGCTTCAGATGTCGCTCTTGGCTGTCTGGACACCGACCACCTACCAATGCAAGCCACTCAGTTCATACTTTATACCGCTGACATGTATCCAGATGAGTGCCAAGGTGCCCTGTATCAACATCATGATAAGTCTTCATGAGAACAACCGAAAGTGTTTGTCAAGAATCAGTTTTTGACCGCACACAATCTAAATACCTAAAGAGGGAATGGTGGTGAGTTTAACACTTTATAACCTCTCATCGAGTTGGAGTAATTACATCATCAACACACAACGAAGCGATAGTGTATTGATGGTTAGTCTAAATTCAGAAAGAAGGAAATGGATAATCTTGCCTGACCAGTGATGGGTCTGCAAGTGCCTCGGTCTTATTGTTCTATAGATGCAGTTTTGTCACTAGAGATGAATGCCAGTTTTGTGGATCTTACTTGATTTCGTAGATCAGACTCCTTGGAAGCAAAAGACGTGGTTGATTCGGGCAGGCTTCTGCCACTGCAAGAGCCATGCAACACATGGTTATTCCCCGGTGGATGCAGTTTGAACTGTTCCAACCGACCAAAATATTTCTTCTGCTGCGTGGTACCTCCAGATTGTCATGTACACATCTATGAAGTCCCTTGACTTGCGATCGGCACATGCAAAAGGTGGGGCGGGTAGGGGTGGTGGTGGCTGCTGGCACCGGCAGAAGTGGAGCGCGCCGAGGGTGCAGGTGGAGGATGGATGCTAGCAAGCGAGAGTTTGTATTTCTGTCTCTTACTCCGCTGTTTTTCAGGGGCTCTGTTGTTCCGCCTTTTCTTCCAAAGCAGAGGAAGGAAAAAATGGCTGTAATCATCCTTGAAAAATGGCTCTTACATTCAGCTCTTACATTCAGCTCTTGTGGAACCCTAGCCGCCGCTACTAGGACCCCCACCGGCAGCCTCCCCCGCATCGCCGCCGCCAGAGGGCCTGCCGGAGAAGCCGGGCCGGGCCCCAGGAAGGCGGCGGCGGGGCGGATCTGGCCCCCCCGTGCCCCCAACGCCCCATCGACGCCCCCCGCCTCCCCTCTTCGCCACGGCGGTGCCACCCCCCCTCCTGCTGGTCGATGATGATGGCGGATACGGCCCGCCCGGGGCGGCTTGGCCCCTCCCCAGCCGGCCGCGCCCCCTCCCCCGCCATCCTCGGCCGCGCTGATACGTCTCCAACGTATCTATAATTTTTGATTGCTCCATGCTATATTATCTACTGTTTTGGACTATATTGGGCTTTATTATCCACTTTTATATTATTTTTGGGACTAACCTATTATCCACTTTTATATTATTTTTGCCTATTTCAGTGTTTCGAAGAAACATAATATCAAACGGACTCCAAACAGAAAAATCCTTTTTGGAACATGATTTTCTTCGCGAATAAGATCTAGGAGACTTGGACCCTACGCCAAGGAAGCTCCTAGGAGGGCACGAGGTAGGGGGGCGCCCCCTATACCCCCAGGCGTGCCCCCACCCTCGTGGGCCCACCGAAGCTCCACCGACGTACTTCTTCCTCCTATATATACCCACGTACCCCCAAACGATCAAAACAGGAGCCAAAAACCTAATTCCACCGCCGCAACTTTCTGTATCCACGAGATCCCATCTTGGGGCCTATTCCGGAGCTCCGCCGGAGAGGGCCGTCATCACGGAGGGCTTCTACATCATCATAGCCTCTCCGATGAAGTGTGAGTAGTTTACCTCAGACCTTCAGGTCCATAGTTATTAGCTAGATGGCTTCTTCTCTCTTTTTGGATCTCAATACAATGTTCTCCCCCTCTCTTGTGGAGATCTATTCCATGTAATCTTCTTCTTTTGCGGTGTGTTTGTTGAGATCGATGAATTGTGGGTTTATGATCAAGTCTATCTATGAATAATATTTGACTCTTCTCTGAATTCTTTTATGTATGATTGGTTATCTTTGCAAGTCTCTTCGAATTATCCGTTTGGTTTGGCCAACTAGATTGGTAGTTCTTGCCATGGGAGAAGTGCTTAGCTTTGGGTTCGATCTTGCGGTGTCCTTTTCCAGTGACAGAAGGGGCAGCAAGGCACGTATTGTATCGTTGCCATCGAGGATAACAAGATGGGGTTTATTTCATACTGCATGAATTTATCTCTCTACATCATGTCATCTTGCTTAAAGCGTTACTCTGTTTTTAACTTAATACTCTAGATGCATGCTGGATAGCGGTCGATGAGTGGAGTAATAGTAGTAGATGCAGAATCATTTCGATCTACTTGTCACGGACGTGATGCCTATATACATGATCATGCCTAGATATTCTCATAACTATGCTCAATTCTGCCAATTGCTCAATAGTAATTTGTTCACCCACCGTAGAAAACTTATGCTCTTGAGAGAAGCCACTAGTGAAACCTATGGCCCCCGGGTCTATTCTCACCATATCAATCTCCATCACTTTAATATTGCTTTGTTTTCACTTTGCCTTTTACTTTTCACTTTGCATCTTTATATCAAAAATACCAAAAATATTATCTCTATTAGATCTCACTCTCGTAAGAGACCGTGAAGGGATTGACAACCCCTAATCACGTTGGTTGCGAGTTGCTATCGATTTGTGCAGGTACGAGGGACTTGAGCGTGGCCTCCTACTGGATTGATACCTTGGTTCTCAAAAACTGAGGGAAATACTTACGCTACTCTACTGCATCATCCTCTCCTCTTCGGGGAAAACCAACGCAAGCTCAAGAGGTAGCAAGAAGAATTTCTGGCGCCTTTGCCGGGGAGGATTACGCGAAGTCAAGTGAAGATTTGACTCCCGACAACGAGCCATTTCTGGCGCCGTTGCCGAGGAGTCTACGCAAAAAGTCAACATACCAAGTACCCATCACAATCCCTATCTCTCGCATTACATTAGTTGCCATTTGCCTCTCGTTTTCCTCTCCCCCACTTCACCCTTGCCGTTTTATTCACCCTCTCTTTTCCGTTCGCCTTGATGTCTTTCTTGGGTCGTTTTCTCGCTTGGTTGAAATAGTTGAGTATTTATTCCTAAATAGAGAAGCTAATATATATGGATCCTCATCCGCTTGCCAATCTTTTTAAGGGATCGAATTATGATGAACCAATTCCTAGTGGTTTGGATGCACTAGATTATCTTTATAAGTGACTCACGATAGATCTTTGAATAAAAAGCATGATTGCAATGATTTTATTATAAATTCTTTTGATATCAATTGTGCTAATAAGATGCAAAACCCTAAGCTTGGGGATGCTAGTTTTGCTATGTCTACTACTTGTTGCAATGATCATGATTGGGGTGATTCTTCTTATGATCTTGAAAATTTATTTAAGCCCCATGATGAATATGAGATTGATAATATTGTTTGCAATAATATTGAAAGTGGGTTCGGAAGAGTGTCAACTTTAGATCCCACATATTTGGAGAATGTTCTATCTTATGAAGTTTATGATAAAAGTGGGTTTGGAGAGATCATGACTTTAGCTAATGATAATCCCACTATTTTAGAAGAGTGTCAACTTTGCATGCATGTGGATCATGTTGAGAATATACTTTGTGATAGCTATTTTGTTGAATTTTCCCATGATCCTACATGTAATTATTATGAGAGAGGAAAATATGGTTGTAGAATCTTTCATGCTACTGAATAACCTCTCCTTATGTTGAGATTGTTATTGTTTCTTTCCACTTCCTTGCATATGCTAGTTTTTGCTTGCCTTGATAATTTGTTTATCTATAAGATGCCTATGCATAGGAAGTATGTTAGACTTAGATGTGTGTTTTAACATGCTATATGATGCTCCCTTTGTGCTTCAATTCTTGTCTTTCGTGTGAGCATCATTGAAATCTTAATGCCTAGCTAGGGGCGTTAAACGATAGCGCTTGTTGGGAGGCAACCAAATTTTATTTTTACTTTTTTTGTGTTTTTCTTCTGTTAGGGAATAAATAACCCATATACCTTCTTTTTGGATGTGGTTTTATGTTTTAATTAGTGTTTGTGCCAAGCTAGACCTATTGGATCTTCTTGGATGATAGTTATTTGATCTTGCTGTAATTTCCAGAAACTTTGCGTTCAGTGCCCAAATTATTAAAAATCATCAGAACATGATAAAATACTGATTCCAATTTCTTATGATCAATAAACAAATTGTCTACGTTGTATAATTTTGTATATTTTTTGGAGTTCCAGAAGTTTGCGTTAGTTACAGATTACTATAGACTGTTCTGTTTTTGACAGATTCTGTTTTTCGTGTGTTGTTTGCTTATTTTGATGAATCTATGGTTAGTAAATAGTTTATAATCCATAGAGAAGTTGGAATACAGTAGTTTTAACACCAAAATAAATAAATAATGAGTTCATTACAGTACCTTGAAGTGGTTTTATGTTTTATTTCTCTAATGGAGCTCACGAGATTTCTATTGAGTTTTGTGTTGTGAAGTTTTCATGTTTTGGGTGAATTCTTTTGATGGATTATGGAACAAGGAGTGGCAAGAGCCTAAGCTTGGGGATGCCCATGGCACCCCCAAGATAATCCAAGGACACCAAAAATTCAAAGCTTGGGATGCCCCGGAAGGCATCCCCTCTTTCGTCCACTTCCATCGATAATTTACTTGGAGCTATATTTTTATTCACCAACATGATATGTGTTTTGCTTGGAGCATCTCGTATTATTTGTGTCTTTATTTGTTAGTGTTCCACAATCATCCTTTCTGTACACACCTTTTGAGAGAGTCATCTACGAATTAAAATTTGTTAGAATACTCTTTGTGCTTCACTTATATCTTTTGAGCTATGTAGTTTTGCGCTATGTGCTTCACTTATATCTTTTGAGCGTTATAATTTTTCTCTATGTGCTTCACTTAGATCTTTTAGAGCACGGTGGTGGTTTGTTTTAAAGAAACTATTGATCTCTCATGCTTCACTTAAATTATTTTGAGAGTCATAATAGCATGGTAAATTGCTTAATATTAATATTCTTGGTATTCATGATTTGTGGAATTTTCTTTTGAGTGCGTTGAATACTAAGAAAAGATTGAAGCATGATAATTGTTTTGAGATATGGAGATGATAATATTAGAATCATGCTAGTGGAAGTAGTTGTGAATTTAAAGAATACTTGCGTTGAAGCTTGTGATTCCCGTAGCATGCACGTGTGGTGAACCGTTATGTAACGAAGTCGGAGCATGAAGTGTTTATTGATTGTCGTCCTTGTGAGTGGCGGCTGGGGACGAGCGATGGTCTTTTCCTACCAATCTATCCCCCTAGGAGCATGCGCGTAATACTTTGCTTTGATAACTTCTAAATTTTTGCAATAAGTATATGAGTTCTTTATGACTAATGTTGAGTCCATGGATTATATGCACTTTTTCCCATCCTTCCACCATTGCTAGCCTCTCTAATACCGTGCACTTTTCGCCGATATCATACACCCACCATATATCTTCCTCAAAACAGCCACCATACCTACCTATCATGGCATTTCCATAGCCATTCCAAGATATATTGCCATGCAACTTTCCACCGTTCCGTTTATTATGACACGCTTCATCATTGTCATATTGCTAGCATGATCATGTAGTTGACATCGTATTTGTGGCAAAGCCACCATTCATAATTCTTTCATACATGTCTCTCTTGAATCATTGCATATCCCGGTACCCCGCCAGAGGCATTCATATAGAGTCATATCTTGTTCTAAGTATCGAGTTGTAATTGTTGAGTTGTAAGAAAAATAGAAGTGTGATGATCATCATTTTTAGAGCATTGTCCCAAGTGAGGAAAAAATGATGGAGACCATGATTCCCCCACAAGTCGGGATGAGACTCCGAACGAAAAAAAAAGAGGCCATAAAAAAGAAAAGGCCAAAAAAAGAGAGAAACAGAGAGAAGGAACAATGTTACTATCCTTTTACCATACTTGTGCTTCAAAGTAGCACCAAGATCTTCATGATAGAGAGTCTCCTATGTTGTCACTTTCATATACTAGTGGAAATTTTTCATTATAGAACTTGGCTTGTATATTCCAATGATGGGCTTTCTCAAAATGCCCTAGGTCTTCATGAGCAAGCGAGTTGGATGCACACCCACTTAGTTTCTTTTGTTGAGCTTTCACATACTTATAGTTCTAGTGCATCCGTTGCATGGCAATCCCTACTCACTCACATTGATATCCATTAATGGGAATCTCCACAGCCCATTGATACGCCTAGTTGATGTGAGACTATCTTCCCCTCTTTTTGTCTTCTCCACAACCACCGTTCTATTCCACATATAGTGCTATATCCATGGCTCACGCTCATGTATTGCGTGAAGGTTGAAAAAGTTTTGAAAATGTTAAAGTATGAAACAATTGCTTGGCTTGTCATCAGGGTTGTGCATGATTTAAATACTTTGTGTGGTGAAGATGGAGCATAGCCAGACTATATGAATTTGTAGGGATAACTTTCTTTGGCCATGTTATTTTGAGAAGACATAATTGCTTTATTAGTATGCTTGAAGTATTATTATTTTTATGTCAATATGAACTTTTGTCTTGAATCTTTCAAATCTGAATATTCATACCACAATTAAGAAATTTTGCATTGAAATTATGCCAACTAGCACTCCACATCAAAAATTCTCTTTTTATCATTTACCTACTCGAGGACGAGCATGAATTAAGCTTGGGGATGCCTGATACGTCTCCAACGTATCTATATTTTTGATTGATCCATGCTATATTATCTACTGTTTTGGACTATATTGGGCTTTATTTTCCACTTTTATATTATTTTTGGGACTAACCTATTAACCGGAGGCCCAGCCCAGAATTGCTGTTTTTTTTGCCTATTTCAGTGTTTCGAAGAAACAGAATATCAAACGGAGTCCAAACAGAAAAATCCTTTTTGGAACATGATTTTCTTCCCGAATAAGATCCAGGAGACTTGGACCCTACGCCAAGGAAGCTCCGAGGAGGGCACGAGGTAGGGGGGCGCGCCCTACACCCCCAGGCGCGCCCCCACCCTCGTGGGCCCACCGAAGCTCCACCGACGTACTTCTTCCTCCTATATATACCCACGTACCCCCAAACGATCAGAACAGGAGCCAAAAACCTAATTCCACAGCCGCAACTTTCTGTATCCATGAGATCCCATCTTGGGGCCTGTTCCGGAGCTCCGCCGGAGAGGGCCGTCATCACGGATGGCTTCTACATCATCATAGCCTCTCCGATGAAGTGTGAGTAGTTTACCTCAGACATTCGGGTCCATAGTTATTAGCTAGATGGCTTCTTCTCTCTTTTTGGATCTCAATACAATGTTCTCCCCCTCTCTTGTGGAGATCTATTCGATGTAATCTTCTTCTTTTGCGGTTTGTTTGTTGAGACCGATGAATTGTGGGTTTATGATCAAGTCTATCTATGAATAATATTTGAATCTTCTCTGAATTCTTTTATGTATGATTGGTTATCTTTGCAAGTCTCTTCGAATGATCCGTTTGGTTGGGCCAACTAGATTGGTAGTTCTTGCCATGGGAGAAGTGCTTAGCTTTGGGTTCGATCTTGCGGTGTACTTTCCGAGTGACAGAAGGGGCAGCAAGGCACGTATTGTATCGTTGCCATCGAGGATAACAAGATGGGGTTTATTTCATATTGCATGAATTTATCTCTCTACATCATGTCATCTTGCATAAAGCATTACTCTGTTTTTAACTTAATACTCTAGATGCATGCTGGATAGCGGTCGATGAGTGGAGTAATAGTAGTAGATGTAGAATTGTTTCGATCTACTTGTCACGGACGTGATGCCTATATACATGATCATGCCTAGATATTCTCATAACTATGCTCAATTCTATCAATTGCTCAACAGTAATTTGTTCACCCATCGTAGAAAACTTATGCTCTTGAGAGAAGCCACTAGTGAAACCTATGTCCCCCGGGTCTATTCTCACCATATCAATCTCCATCACTTTAACCTTGCTTTGTTTTCACTTTGCCTTTTACTTTTCACTTTGCATCTTTATATCAAAAATACCAAAAATATTATCTCTATTAGATCTCACTCTCGTAAGAGACCGTGAAGGGATTGACAACCCCTAATCGCGTTGGTTGCGAGTTGCTATCGATTTGTGCAGGTACGAGGGACTTGAGCATGGCCTCCTACTGGATTGATACCTTGGTTCACAAAAACTGAGGGAAATACTTACGCTACTCTGCTGCATCATCCTCTCCTCTTCAGGGAAAACCAACGCAAGCTCAAGAGGTAGCACGCGCCCCCTCCTCACGCGCCTCCCTCCTCTGCCCGCGACCCGGTCTCCTTCCGGCGGTTCTCGGGCTACCCTCCCAGCTGCTGCTCGACCTGCTTGTTGGCGGAGGCGGCCGGTTGAGGGCGTTCGTGGCCTGCTCTCTCGTGCAGGCGGCCCCCTCGTCTCCAGCGGCCCTCCCCCTCCCCATGCCACGGTGGTGGCTCTTGTGTGGTGGCAGCGTGGTGCACGCGGTTGGGGCGGACCTGGAGCCCTTCGCGGCGTGTCTTTGCTGCTGTTGTTCCGGCCCCGGCGGCTACAGGCCCGCGTCTCTCCGGTGCCCTCTGCCGCCGGTGTCCTCCACCGGGATGCTCTGGCCCAGCGGCTAGGTAGCTGCGCCCCTTCCAGCTTACCTAGCCCGCCGAAATCTCGACGGTCAAGGCCACGGCAGCTTGGCCTGTGTGCTTCCAGCCCTTACTCCCCGGCGTCGCTGAAAGCCATTGTGGCAAGACCCCCACGTGGTTCGCCTCGTCCTCCCTACCATGTACACCTCAAAGCCCCCTCCTTTTGCCATCTCCAGTGCTCCTGGGTGCGGTGGTGGTGCCACCCTCCGAAGGCAGGTGCAGCCCGACCAACCCCGCCCCCCCATGACTTGGTGACTCCAATCAGCGTTGGCTCCCCCATCTACGATTTCGGATTCGGCGGCTATGGGATCGCTCAGCTTCAGGCCAGGGAGAGATCCCTTCTCGGCTCGCCGGTGCTGGCAGCGACGGCGCCCGCGGGTGTCGTTTTCCTCCATGGAGGCGCTGCCAAGGCCTTTGATACGTCTCCAACGTATCTATATTTTTTGATTGCTCCATGCTCCATGCTATATTATCTACTGTTTTAGGCAATATTGGGCGTTATTTTCCACTTTTATATTATTTTTGGGACTAACCTATTAACCGGAGGCCCAGCCCAGATTTGCTGTTTTTTTGCCTATTTCAGTGTTTCGAAGAAAAGGAATACAGACGGAGTCAAAACGGAAAGAAATCAACTGGAGAAGTTATTTTTGGAAGGAAACCTACCTGATAGACTTGGGCTCTACGTCAGAAGATATGGGAGCTAGCCACGAGGGTAGGGGGCGCGCCCACACCCCTGGGGCGCGCCCCCCTGCCTCGTGGGGCCCCCGCAGCTCCACCGACGTACCCCTTGCACCCATATATACCTACGTACCCTAAAACTTCCAGAACGGAGATTAGATCGGGAGTTCCGCTGCCGCAAGCCTCTGTAGCCACCAAAAACCTCTCGGGACCCTATTCCGGCACCCTGCCGGAGGGGGGAACCCTCACTGGTGGTCATCTTCATCATCCCGGTGCTCTCCATGACGAGGAGGGAGTAGTTCACCCTCGGGGCTGAGGGTATGTACTAGTAGCTATGTGTTTGATCTCTCTCTCTCTCTCGTGTTCTTGATTTGGCACGATCTTGATGTATCACGAGCTTTGCTATTATAGTTGGATCTTATGTTTCTTCTCCCCCTCTACTCTCTTGTGATGGATTGAGTTTCCCCTTTGAAGTTATTTTATCGGATTGAGTCTTTAAAGATTTGAGAACACTTGATGTATGTCTTGCCGTGCGTATCTGTGGTGACAATGGGATATCACGTGCCACTTGATGTATGTTTTGGTGACCAACTTGCGGGTTCCACCCATGAACCTATGCATAGGGGTTGGCACACGTTTTCGTCGTGATTCTCCGGTAGAAACTTTGGGCACTCTTTGAGGTTCTATGTGTTGGTTTGAGTAGATGAATTGAGATTGTGTGATGCATATCATATAATCATACCCACGGATACTTGAGGTGACATTGGAGTATCTAGGTGACATTAGGGTTTTGGTTGATTTGTGTCTAAAGGTGTTATTCTAGTACGAACTCTAGGGCTGTTTGTGACACTTATAGCAATAGCCCAACGGATTGATTGGAAAGAATAACTTTGAGGTGGTTTCGTACCCTACTGTAATCTCTTTGTTTGTTCTCCGCTATTAGTGACTTTGGAGTGACTCTTTGTTGCATGTTGACGGATAGTTATATGATCCAATTATGTTATTATTGTTGAGAGAACTTGCACTAGTGAAAGTATGAACCCTAGGCCTTGTTTCCTAGCATTGCAATACCGTTTGTGCTCACTTTTACCGCTCGCTACCTTGCTGTTTTTATATTTTCAGTTTACAAAAACCTATATCTCTACCATCCATATTGCACTTGTATCACTATCTCTTTGCCGAACTAGTGCACCTATATAATTTACCATTGTATTGGGTGTGTTGGGGACACAAGAGACTCTTTTTAGATTTGGTTGCAGGGTTGCTTGAGAGAGACCATCTTCATCCTACGCCTCCCACGGATTGATAAACCTTAAGTCGTCCACTTGAGGGAAATTTTCTACTGTCCTACAAACCTCTGCACTTGGAGGCCCAACAACGTCTCCAAGAAGAAGGTTGTGTAGTAGACATCAAGCTCTTTTCTGGCGCCGTTGCCGAGGAGGCTAGGTAATTGAAGGTACATCTTTAGATCTTGCAATCGAATCTTTTTGTTTCTTGTTTTATCACTAGTTTAGTTTATAAAAGAAAACTACCAAAAAATGGAATTGAGTTTGTCTCATACGCTTCATCTTTTTAATATCTTTCGTGAGTATGATGGAAAGGAAAATTGTGCCAAAGTGTTAGAAGAAGAAATATATAGAATGTTTGGCACTAAATCTTTGAATGATGAGCATGATTGCAATGTTGTTAGTATGAACTCCTTGAATATCCATGATGCTAATGATATGCAAAGCCACAAGCTTGGGGATGCTATGTTTGATGAAGATGATATTTTTATACCCCCAAGTTTTGATGAGCAAATTTATTATGATGAAAGCATGCCTCCTATCTATGATGATTATTGTGATGACACGTATGCTTTAAAGAATAATGGTAACCATGAAACTTGTCATCTTGATCTTAATTTTCAATCACATGATAGTCATTTTGTTGAGTATACTCCCACTATCCCGAATGAGAAAATTTTTGCTTATGTGGAGAGTAGTAAATTTTCTATGCTTGTAGATCATGAAAATAATTCTTTAGGTGCTGTTTATATTGTTGAATTCATTCATGATGCTACTGAAAATTATTATGAGGGAGGAACATATGCTTGTAGGAATTGCAATAATATCAAGTTTCCTCTCTATGTGTTGAAAATCTTGAAGCTATGCTTGTTTTACCTTCCTATGCAAGTTGATTATTGTTCCCATAAGTTGTTTTCTAACAAAATCCCTATGCATAGGAAGTGGGTTAGACTTAAATGTGCTAGTCATATTCTTCATGATGCTCTCTTTATGTTTCAATTCTTATCTTTTATGTGAGCATCATCGAAATCATCATGCCTAGCTAGGGGCATTAAACGATAGCGCTTGTTGGGAGGCAACCCAATTTTATTTTAGTTTCTTGCTTTTTGGTTCTGTTTAGGAATAAATAATCCATCTAGCTTCTGTTTAGATGTGGTTTTATGTTTTAATTAGTGTTTGTGCCAAGTAGAACCTTTGGGAAGACTTGGGTGAAGTCTTTATGATCATGCTGTAAAAAACAGAAACTTTAGCGCTCACGAGATTAGCTAGAACGTTTTACTGGAGAGTGCTATTTAGTTGATTCTTTTTTCAGATGATTACTAGACAAATTCCTCAGGTCCACCAATTTACTTTAGAATTTTTGGAGTTCCAGAAGTTTGTGTTAGTTACAGATTACTACAGGCTGTTCTGTGTTTGACAGATTCTGTTTTTCGTGTGTTGTTTGCTTATTTTGATGAATCTATGGCTAGTAAAATAGTTTATAAACCATAGAAAAGTTGGAATACAGTAGGTTTAACACCAATATAAATAAAGAATGAGTTCATTAAAGTACCTTGAAGTGGTGTTTTGTTTTCTTTCGCTAACGGAGCTCACGAGTTTTCTGTTAAGTTTTGTGTTGTGAAGTTTTCAAGTTTTGGGTAAAGATTCGATGGACTATGGAATAAGGAGTGGCAAGAGTCTAAGCTTGGGGATGCCCAAGGCACCACAAGGTAATATTCAAGGATAACCAAGCATCTAAGCTTGGGGATGCCCCGGAAGGCATCCCCTCTTTCGTCTTCGTTCATCGGTAACTTTACTTGGGGCTATATTTTTATTCACCGCATGATATGTGTTTTGCTTGGAGCGTCATTTTATTTTATTTTTTGCTTTTCTTGATGTTTGAATAAAGTACCAAGATCTGAAATTATTAAATGGGAGAGTCTTCACATAGTTGCATAATTATCCGACTACTCATTGATCTTCACTTATATCTTTCGGAGTAGTTTGTTGTTTGCTCTAGTGTTTCACTTATATCTTTTAGAGCATTGTGGTAGTTTTATTTTGAAGAAATAGATGAACTCTCATGCTTCACTTAGATTATTTTGAGAGTCTTAAATAGCATGGTAATGTGCTTAATCCTAACATGCTAAGCATAAAAGATTTGTAAGTATTCTTATGAGTGTGTTGAATACTAAGAGAAGTTTGATGATTGTTTTGAGATATGGAGGTTGTGATATAAAAGTTGTGCTAGTTGAGTAGTTGTGAATTTGTGCTTGCGTTGAAGTTTGCAAGTCCCGTAGCATGCACGTATGGTAAACGTTATGTAACAAATTTGAAACATGAGGTGTTATTTGATTGTCCTCCTTATGAGTGACGGTCGGGGACGAGCGATGGTCTTTTCCTACCAATCTATCCCCCTAGGAGCATGCGCGTAGTACTTTGGTTTTTGATGGCTTGTAAGTTTTTGCAATAAGTATGTGAGTTCTTTATGACTAATGTTGAGTCCATGGATTATACGCACTCTCACCCTTCCATCATTGCTAGCCTCTTCGGTACCGTGCATTGCCCTTTCTCACATTGAGAGTTGGTGCAAACTTCCCGGTGCATCCAAACCCCGTGATATGATACGCTCTTTCACACATAAACCTCCTTATATCTTCCTCAAAACATCCACCATACCTACCTATTATGGCATTTCCATAGCCATTCCGAGATATATTGCCATGCAACTTTCCACCATCCAGTTTATCATGACACATTCATCATTGTCATATTGCTTCATGTAGTTGACATAGTATTTGCGGCAAAGCCACCGTTCATAATTCTTTCATACATGTCACTCTTGATTCATTCCATATCCCGGTACACCACCGGAGACATTCATATAGAGTCATACTATGTTCTAGTATCGAGTTGTAATCATTGAGTTGTAAATAAATAGAAGTGTGATGATCATCATTCAATAGAGCATTGTCCCAAAAAAAAGAGAAAGGCCAAAAAAAGAAGTCCCAATATATATATATATAAGAGAAAATAAAAAGGGGCAATGCTACTATCCTTTTTCCACACTTGTGCTTCAAAGTAGCACCATGTTCTTCATATAGCGAGTCTCATATATTGTGCTTCAAAGTAGCACCATGTTCTTCATACAGAGAGTCTCATATGTTGTCACTTTCATATACTAGTGGGAACTTTTCATTATAGAACTTGGCTTGTATATTCCAACGATGGGCCTCCTCAAGTGCCCTAGGTCTTCGTGAGCAAGCAAGTAGGATGCACACCCACTTAGTTTCTTTTGTTGAGCTTTCATACATTTATAGCTCTAGTGCATCCGTTGCATGGCAATCCCTACTCCTTGCATTAACATCAATCGATGGGCATCTCCATAGCCCATTGATTAGCCTCGTTGATGTGAGATCTTCTCCTTTTTTGTCTTCTCCACATAACCCCCATCATCATATTCTATTCCACCCATAGTGCTATATCCATGGCTCACGCTCATGTATTGCATGAAGGTTTATGAGTTTGAAATTATTAAAGTATGAAACAATTGCTTGGCTTGTCATCGGGGTTGTGCATGATGAGAGCATTCTTGTGTGACGAAAATGGAGCATGACTAAACTATATGATTTTGTAGGGATGAACTTTCTTTGGCCATGTTATTTTGAGATGACATAATTGCTTAGTTAGTATGCTTGAAGTATTATTGCTTTTATGTCAATATGAACTTTTGTCTTGAATCTTTCGGATCTGAATATTCATATCACAAGTAAGAGGAATTACAATGAAATTATGCCAACTAGCATTCCACATCAAAAATTATCTTTTTTATCATTTACCTACTCGAGGACGAGCAGGAATTAAGCTTGGGGATGCTTGATACGTCTCCAACGTATCTATAATTTTTGATTGCTCCATGCTATATTATCTACTGTTTTAGACAATATTGGGCTTTATTTTCCACTTTTATATTATTTTTGGGACTAACCTATTAACCGGAGACCCAGCCCAGATTTGTTGTTTTTTGCCTCTTTCAGTGTTTCGAAGAAAAGGAATATCAGACGGAGTCAAAACGGAACGAAATCAACTGGAGAAGTTATTTTTGGAAGGAAACCTACCTGATAGACTTGGGCTCTACGTCAGAAGATACGGGAGCTGGCTACGAGGGTAGGGGCGCGCCCACCCCCTAGGGCGCGCTCCCTGCCTCGTGGGGCCCCCGCAGCTCCACCGACGTACCCCTTGCACCCATATATACCTACGTACCCTAAAACTTCCAGAACAGAGATTAGATCGGGAGTTCCGCCGCTGCAAGCCTCTGTAGCCACCGAAAACCTCTCGGGGCCCTGTTCCGGCACCCTGCCGGAGGGGGGAACCCTCACCGGTGGTCATCTTCATCATCCCGGCGCTCTCCATGACGAGGAGGGAGTAGTTCACCCTCGGGGCTGAGGGTATGTACCAGTAGCTATGTGTTTGATCTCTCTCTCTCTCTCGTGTTCTTGATTTGGCACGATCTTAATGTATCGCGAGTTTTACTATTATAGTTGGATCTTATGTTTCTTCTCCCCCTCTACTCTCTTGTGATGGATTGAGTTTCCCCTTTGAAGTTATTTTATCGGATTGAGTCTTTAAAGATTTGAGAACACTTGATGTATGTCTTGCCGTGCGTATCTGTGGTGACAATGGGATATCACGTGCCACTTGATGTATGTTTTGGTGACCAACTTGCGGGTTCCGCCCATGAACCTATGCATAGGGGTTGGCACACGTTTTCGTCGTGATTCTCCGGTTGAAACTTTGGGCACTCTTTGAGGTTCTATGTGTTGGTTTGAGTAGATGAATTGAGATTGTGTGATGCATATCGTATAATCGTACCCACGGATACTTGAGGTGACATTGGAGTATCTAGGTGACATTAGGGTTTTGGTTGATTTCTGTCTTAAGGTGTTATTCTAGTACGAACTCTAGGGTTGTTTGTGACACTTATAGGAATAGCCCAACGGATTGATTGGAAAGAATAACTTTGAGGTGGTTTCGTACCCTACCGTAATCTCTTTGTTTGTTCTCCGCTATTAGTGACTTTAGAGTGACTCTTTCTTGCATGTTGAGGGATAGTTATATGATCCAATTATGTTATCATTGTTGAGAGAACTTGCACTAGTGAAAGTATGAACCCTAGGCCTTGTTTCCTAGCATTGCAATACCGTTTGTGCTCACTTTTACCGCTCGCTACCTTGCTATTTTTATATTTTCAGTTTACAAAAACCTATATCTACCATCCATATTGCACTTGTATCACTATCTCTTCGCCGAACTAGTGCACCTATACAATTTACCATTGTATTGGGTGTGTTGGGGACACAAGAGACTCTTTGTTATTTGGTTGCAGGGTTGCTTGAGAGAGACCATCTTCATCCTACGCCTCCCACGGATTGATAAACCCTAGGTCATCCACTTGAGGGAAATTTGCTATTGTCCTACAAATCTCTGCACTTGGAGGCCCAACAACGTCTTCAAGAAGAAGGTTGTGTAGTAGACATCAGCCTTCTTCAGCTGCGCCCCTCTTCGAACTCAGGGGAAACCCTAGGTCCGGGTCTCCCGGACCGGATAGTGACGGAGCCTCGGCGTCGTTCTCCTTCTTGAAGGCACTATCTTGCTTGCTCGCGGTGTCCCCGGTCTTGGCTCGGATGATGTCGGAGTTCTCGTTGGTTTGGTAGTGCCGCTCTTAGCTCGGGTTTGGTTGGTTTAGCTGTGATGTTTTCTTGTGTTTGGGCCGAGCATCCCTTGTCTCTCTGCTCCGGGCGCCATGTTCACGCCTGCGTTTGTGTCATGTGTTGTACCCCCTGTACTCATTCTTCTTCTTCTATCAATGGAATGATATGCAAGAAAAAAATTCAGCTCTTGTATGTAATCGTATGTTTCAATGAGACCGGCCTTCCCTTTGCTAAGTCGACATACTCGCTGTTGGGAGGGAACACCCATTAGAACAGCAAAACCTGCCAGTATGAAATTTTGCAGCATTCAGGTGGAAGAAGAAAGATATTTCTCTTTCTTTCTTTTTTTATAAAAAGAGGATTACCCCCAGTCTCTGCTTTGGGCGATGCATGCAGCCATTTTATTAATTATTCACAGAGACCTTACAAAGTAGTTCATCAAGTAGTCTGAAGCCATCATCTTAGCAACAACTGTTACTACTCCTATACCATTTGATGAAGGGGTGACGATAGTCCGAGCATAATACCAAACGGACATTGCACCAAAGCCTAACGTCTAAAGCCGGAGGTCCCAACCAAGCCACATACTGGGTTTGGGGTACGAACCGGTCCGACGCACTCTCATGTGTCGTCGCCGCCGTCTTCCACCAATCCATCTTCAGGGTAGAAACTAACGCACCAACCTTGCGCGGGCTCTCTGCCATTGATGTCACCATGACGCCAGACAACGTCCTCCTCCCGCACGAGTCCATCTCCGTGCATCGGACACCGAGTCTCCATGCCGCCATCAATGAGTAGGATGAAGCACTGGTCCACCAAAGAAGTCGTCCACTGGTCCTCAAGCCTGTGTACACCTCCAAGAATGACGCCCCCAAGGAGGAAACGACACCAGAGCGTCACCGTCATCCGATCTACTGATCTAGGTTTCCTTCGGAGGTAGCTGATAGAGGTCTGGAACTTCTCCATGGCAATGCCTTCAAGAAAGTAACGACACGAAAAAGTGCCGCCATGTCCGGTCTTGGCAACAAGCCGAGAACGAGGTTTTCACCCAGATGCTCGACGAACCTCCGTCTCGCATCATGCGCACGGACCACCACCGCGAGCAAGCCGCTCTGGCTAGAACAAATATGACCGGAGGGCCAACCACGCCCGTAGTAGACCAGCCACCAAAGCCCTCCATGCCACCGCCGATCCGAGGTGTCGTAGCGCCGCGGCCAGATGTAGCAGCTCCACCACTAGTCATCTGCCGACGCTTGCCGCTGGGAGCTAGCCACAGCCGCGGAGGCTCGGATCTAGGGGCGCACTTCCGCTCGCCCGGGTTCCCCGCGCCACCCTCGCGTGCGAGAAGAAGAAGCTCCTCCGCCACCGCCGTCAGCCGCCCGGCGGCTTCCTCCAGCAGCGGCGGAGGGATGGGATGAGGATAGCCCGGCGGCTAAGGTTGGGGCCCCTCGGCCGCCCGCACGGGGGGCGGCGGAGGGGAGGAACATAGGCTAATAGCAAGCCAATAAGTGTTTCTACTCCTCAACATGACCGCACATAAACTATTCACCAAAATGCAACTCATAGATGTGTACCACTGGCAGTGGGATCCAATGACAAGTCCAATGTAGTTGCAACAAAAGTTATCTTAATTACAATGAATAAAACAGGCTAAGAGATAGCATATACACCATAACCGCCCCCTCTTTTTTAAAATGGTCAAGGTGGCGGGAGGTTCCCCACCTGAATATTTCATTGCAAAAAAAAACCCACCCAAACGAGCAGGTGTGTTGTACATCAAGGACAAGTCAACAAATAGCTGGTGAATTTCCTAACTTCTTGTGAATACGAATCTTCATTGTCAAATAATGCCCTCACTAGAAACTTGCTTATTCGTTGTCATCGATATGCATGACTGATATTGCAAATTCTTGTCCAATAACAATTCTGCCAGAGAATATACTATGCTCTATAAGTTTCCAATCGTAGGAAATTGGAACATTGTTAAAAATACGTGCACAAATATCGAAGATGTGGCTACTATATGCAGATTTTTGACAAGCTTGGTTGCTGACTGACAACTATTTAATTAGCTTGAATTCTATCATTGTATCCACATACAAGACATTTAGCAAGGAAGAAATTAATATAGGCTCTTTGGCGGTAAAAAGGTATTAAAAATGCTAGTTAGGACCGGTACCTTTGTGAACCTGCCAAACAACACACAAGACTGTGAACGCGTCCAAAATCGTCACTGCCACTCCACATGCCACCGCCAATATTAATGATTCTCTCCAGCCTGAGGAGGAGGAAAATGGAGTAACACTTAAGACAATGCCAAAGATGTGAAAAATGTATGCATGCATATGTGTGAAAAGTATGTACCTCCATTTGTTATATTTAATTATTAGCGAAATCCATAACATTACTATTTTTTTATGTAACGGGAGGAACTCGATCCATTTTGTTCGCACAAATCAGTTGAGCTCCAAACATGAACAATGTGATTTTCTGACCCTGTAATCAGATACGGAGCATCTGGAAGAGGCACGACCGATGTAACTGGAGACATAGTTTCTAGTGTATGAATGCAGGACTTGTTCTGCAAGTCCCATATCTGATTTGACAAAAACAGTATGAGTTATAAGCATTAGCAATGTCATGCGGGATACACTACATTACGAGTGTGCGGTTCGACCGTATATAGATACTTTACCTTGGCAGTACAATCATCAGAACCAGTGATCAAATACTGTTGACCATCACGTGTGTAAAAATCAAGGCAGTTCACACCCTTGGAATGCCCAGGGAGATCGTACTCTTGGCGACCAGAATCAAGGTTCCAAATCTGAACACCAACCAGATATATAGGAGTTGGGGTCTATTCTATCAGAAATCCATATCTTAAGTCAAATCTTAGTTAAAGAAAAGGAGAAACCCCTCTCAGACCAAACCTCTGCACTTGCACCATAAGCCGCACTCGCGAAACTGTTGGCATCCTCTGGGTTAAATGCAACTTCATTTGCAACACAATCAAAATCGTGTACGCACTGCCATCCCTTTTCCCAGTCCCAAAGCCTCATGCCCCACCCCGATGAAAACACATACGGCTTGCTTGAATGAACGGCTAGTGAATCAAACCTGCTTGCACTGAAACTCGTGATCTTTTGCGGTTCTGTTACAAAGTCGCAGTGGTACACATGGACGAAGCCATCAGATGTCCCAGCCAGCACCCACTGCTTCCTTGCAACAAATTTAATGGCCTCTGCGGTGAAACCAATTTATTAGGAATTCATCTCAAGGGCTTTATACGTACATGATAGTATCACGATCCAGAATAAAGAAGTATTTTTTTATGCTAGGAAAAAAAGGCTTAGTGAGAAAGGAGTTGGCCAGAAAGACTGCCTATGGGCTCTTGCTCTGAGACTTCAAATGAGTCCATCGATGTCTGCATGCCAGTAAATGCAAACGACATTGTTAGTTCGATGCCCACAAACATGTCAAATATTTTCATTTGCCAACATACTACAAGTTTTTATTTTTTTCAGATGATTGCTGCCCACACTTGTCCCAGCTTGATCGAGCCTTTTTTGTGTGATGACCAGTTAAATTTTGCTAACCCCAGCCTACAGTATATAATCGAAATTGAGAACTACAAATATTGATAGAACAGATCAACTTGCCTGCTTCTGATAGTTCCATGTGTGAATGTTTCCTTTGGAATCACCTGCTATAATCCTGTGTAACAACTAATATCGAAATTATGTATATTGTAGAGGATAATGGCATCCAACACATTCACTTGAACATATTAAGAGGAAGAAATATGTTATATATATATATATATATTAACTCACCATGGCTCTGTTGGATGAGCATCCAGGGAACATATCAAGTCAATAATATGCATCCCTGCCGTGATCTGATCCAACAAAACACCTAGTCAACAATAGTTCAAATTAAGTTGCACTATTGATCTATGTTATATGAAAGAGAGAAGAAACCATGGTACCTTTATTATTGGCCGTATTGGAGACTAATATGTGCAGTACGACCAGAAAAAAGCAAAGGCAAGGAAATTGAGAGAGACACAATCAAAACCTAGTACAACATAACCAGTTGTCAGTTCTTGAACCAAAACTCACCTCATCCATCGTGTACCCCATCTCTCCTTGTGAAGTATAAACAGCCTTCAGTGCCACCTCGTGCACCACATTCCCCATCTCTTTGGCTTCCTTGAAAAATCCATCGCACTCGGCCTCATCTTTGAATTGCACGAGGTATTTTTCACCCGATATAGTGCTCTGCAGGATGTTACCGTAGTCCATTTCATTATCTTTGGCCCTCACAAACAATGTGCAGGTGGCTCTGGGAGGCACAATGCCGTGCACATGCCGGTTATCGCACCGCCTGCCCTTGTCAATAAGTTTGAATGCCACATTTTCACTTGTGTTGTTTGTTAGGTGCAGTGGGCACATGATATAGTCATCGTCGTCGTCGTCGTCGTTGGGTTCAGAGGGGAAGCGGAGCTCCAGTGGGTGAACGTCAAGTATAGGTTGCTCGCTGGTGGACCCTGTGATCTCCTGCTCAATAGATAAAGCATTGGATAATAATCCAGTGAACCTCAGGCTGTAAAGGCACTACACGTGCAGAATATTACTCCTCCCATAAAAAGTAAATCGCATATTATATTTAATTAGGACAACTTTTTGATTAAATAAATCACACTAGCATGTAATTTCTGCGATAGAAAATCATAACCACAAATAAGTACTTTCGAGCAACAAAACATTTATGAAAAGTGCACGGTCAACATAACCAAATAAAGATCGAAAAGAAGTAACCCCGACATGCACCATCCACACAACAGGCCGGTGTGAAAGGAGATGCAATTCTTCATCAGCTTCTCCGGCACAGCATGACATCGACACATTGTCAACACAAAAATATTCAGGTTTCTATAATTTCTACAGCATGCACCGGCCGGTCAATGCACGCAGGGGTTGCTTCCCTGTTGACCGCTTCTACCTCCTCCTAACCCATCCCTCTAGCACGCTAACGTCCACTCTCTCACTCTCTCTCTCTCTCCTTGCCCAGGTCTTGCTTCCAACGGCAAGAAGCCAAGCCCTGGACCCTGGTCTCACTCTGCTCCCTTAGGACCGGAGATGCTCTGTTATCACCGTCGTTGCTGTCATGTGCACTACGTTTCCATCCACCATGCGCTGGGAATCCGCCTATATAAGGTGCCACGAGACTCACCCTTTCGCCCGCATCTCTCCTCCTCTGAGGACTTTGAAAAGAAAAATTCGTAGCCTCTAGTAATTCCCTGGCAAATTCATCGCAACACTAGCCTCTAGTGCCTACCACTAGTTCCGCCTGTCGTCGCAACCAGTTGCAGGGATTTTTCTCTGTACATACCTTACAGAGCACCGCAAAACCACCTCCGTCAATTTCCTGCTTATGCGAGAAATAATTGAGCTGACTTTCGGATGTGTTCATCGACCGGGTCGGAGGCTGCTCTCATTTTCCAAAAAAGAAATTTGAGTTGACTCTAGACATGTGTGATGAATGTGTAATGAAAGCTGCGTTGCCATATATGTACAGCTAACTAATTATAGTCTGACTCTAGTCTAGACATGTAATGAATGTGTAATGACAGCTGCAACCCAATATACAAACTGCTAATTATAGTCGATTTTACCATCTAGACATGTGAAAGCATAATGCTAGCAGCATATCCTAGCCATATGCATACGCATAAGGATAAGCACCAAAGGTTCACATTTTAGCTCTTGGTGACTACACAAGTCAAAACATTATTTTTTAAAGAACGAGCACAGCGAGTCAGCGACTAAGCACTTTCTCTTTATTTTATATACATGTACATCATTCCACGCTTTATTCATCTAATTATATGGATCTGGGCACGATGCCCCTTGGGTTGCTACATTTAAAATGCCGACCAATTGCCCACTGATTTCTGAGAAAAACTTGCATCTATTCATCATATATATAAATATATCAAGGCCAATTGTCCCTTCAATTTTTTTAGGAAGAAGGCCTTTGCACCAGAGTGATGCATGAAGCCCCTTTCTTAAGACGAGTGACCGAAGTGTCTGTGATCCAGAACAAGCTCAGACGGAGTTGAATAAAAAAGTAGAAAATGCCACAACCGGCGAAAATAGAATGACATGACTAAACACCTATCCTATTATTGGACCGCCATCTAAAACCAGCTGTAGATATTCAGAGCTACCATCTTCCATCGGACAGACCTAGTAACCAAAGGCTCCTGTCTTCCACATAAGTGAGCAACGACCACATACGGATCTAAGCAGTGGCCCTGTAGATAACCTGCAAAAAATTTATACGAGTTTGTCTGTTAAAAACCATGTCATTTCTATAGTTCCATATAATCCAAAGTAATGCACATACTCCTATCCGAATATGCCTCGCAATATTTGTCTCTACTCCATTTAGTCATGTCCCAAATAACATGTCAATACTATTTGGAGTAGAAAGGTTATATGAACTGAGCGCCATAAAGTTTGGCCAATGGACAATCGAGAAAGAGATGTTTGATTGTTTCATCTTGATCACAAAAGCTACATCTTTGACTGCCCTCCCTATTATGTTTTGCCAAGTTATACTTAGTCAGAACCACCTCCTTGTGAACAAACCACATGAAGACATTGATTCTTAATGGGACCTTGATCATCCAAATATGTAGCGATTTCGGAACAGGACCAGAATCAATTAGGTCCAAATACATAGATTTCGGTGAAAAAATCCATTTGTAGTTAATTTTCAGTGAATACTATCAGACTCATCAGAGAGGTTCACATCCATCAACCTTCTGACGAGGTGTAGCCATGCTTCCCATTGGTCACCTACCAAAGATCTCCAGAATTGAATATTTAGAGGGTTGGACTATAACACTGTAGCAACATTAGCCTCCTTACGTTGTACAATGTTATAGAGAGATGGATATTGTTTCGGCAAAGGCATTTTCCCTGAATCTCATCGAATTACCGTCTCTAATGGTGAATTTCATTCTATAGAAGAAAGCTACTTTCGTTGTCATCAAGCCCTTCGAAAACAGTGAATCATTGGGTCTCACGGTAACCTGGGCCAAGGTCTTAGATTGTAAGTACTTATTAAGTAAAACTTGTACTCACGTGTCTTTGGTCTCCACAGAAAGTCTGTACATCCATTTACTGAGCAGACATATGTTCTTTACCTATAAATTCTCAACCCCAACAAGACCACCGTGGTCCTTCGACCTACAAATGATGTCGCATTTAGTAAGCATGTACTTCCTCTTTATTTCATCACTCTGCCAAAAGAATCGAGATTGATAGGAGTCCAGTCTTTTTCATACCCCGACATGTACCTCAAAGAAGGACAAGAGTAACATTGGCATACTCGTGAGCATTGAGTTTATTAGTATTAGCCGACCTCTGTATGACATAAGCTTGCCCTTCTAGCACCTTAGTTTCTTTTCAAATCGATCTTCAATAAACATCCACTCCTTGTTAAATAACTTGCGATGGTGAATTGGTATGCCTAGATAACTAAACGGTACGGTACCCATTACACATCCAAACAGTTGTTTATAGGCCTCACTACTGCAGAAATGCCTAGTAGTGGTGGGCGCCAAATGGCCAGCAGTGGCGGGCCAGGCTCTCACGGGAGCCCGCCACTGTCTTTCTGCCACTGCTATAATGCCATCAGTGGCGGGCGGGCGCCCGCCACTATTAGAGCCTATCCAGTGGCGGGCTGTCCTACTTGCCTGCCATTGATATATGTTATCAGTTCTGGCAGGTTGTACCTGACCCCCGCCACAACTACCTCTTCAGCCTCCAGCCATTGCAGCAACCGATACACATTACAGGATACAAGTAACCACATTGCAGCATACAACTAATGTAAGCAATCATACACATTATGTTTATCATAGGAATAATCTAAACTTCATACAAATAGATGTACACAGTAGTGTACAACAACTCATGTCGCATCATTCATATATACAAATACATGCAAGACCTCATGATAATAATAATACCATAATGATAATGAGCTGGATAAAGATAATCAAATTATTTACTCGTCCACTTGTCCACACGGTCTTGCATATTTCATAGTTGTTTTTCTCTTTGCGGACATAATTGATATAATGATCCTCAACTTCTCTGCGGACATAGTTAGCATAATGACCCTCAGCTTCTTTTTTAGTCTTATATCCTTTATAGCAGCTATTTTTGCAACCGTCCACTTGCTCCTTGCATATCTCACATGAATCATAAATTCCAGGATTCCTCCCAGTGTACATCACATACCAGTTCCACTTCATCTACCTAAATAAATCAAGAAGCCAATTAATTCCATAGTTATCCAATTACATAGAGCAAAGTCACATCTTAATCTTCATAGCATCATAGACGATACAAATCACCACGTTGCACAGTTCATTAGTAGTTCGGAAGCAAAAGTTTAGCTCCATCATAGAAACTTAGAACTGAAGTTCACACACATCAATCATATAGATCACATGAAAGCAGTGCACTAGTTATTCAGCTCCATCCCGGTCTATCCTCGCCTTTTGTCATCTTTGTGATCTCCTCTTGGGTGGTCCTTGCAGCTTCGACGGCTGCTCACCCACTCTCCGCGGCTGCTTGCACACTCGGCGGCTACTCTAGCACTCGCATCGGCTGTTCTAGCGCTCTCAGAATATGGCTGAACGCTCTCGGAATATGACCGAGCGCTCTCGGTGCCTGCTCGAGCACTCTCGACATAGGCGAGCACGATATCGGTGTACTGAGACACCCTCGTGACGATGTCTACGACAGTAGGTATTCCGTATATGGTGTAGCCGTGTAGGAGTCTTAACGAGGCGTCTTGGCTTCTTCATCTAAATTGAATTAAACAATTTGACATTTACATAAAACATTCAGAAAAAAGCAGCATGGCCTTTGATAGAAATTGGACATATTAAGTGCCAGAAATTAAGCGAAACGGAACTTAATCAAGAGATCAGGTCAATGCATGTAGTTGCGGGTGCCGGTCGTGGCGGCCGCCGCGTACTCCTTTATGTATTGCGCTCCAAGACGTGCTAGTTGCCGCTCTACTAGGTCTTCGATGACGATCAAAAAAAAAAGGTCTTCGATGCCTCCATGAAAAAAAAAAAAAAAAAGAAGTCTTCGATGCCTGCATGTAGTACGTAGGCAATTTTTGCCATGTACCTCGTACATAATCAAGAGATCAGGTCAATGCATGCATGCACGTCTGCGAGCGTACACATACATTCTTCCCTGTGCGAACCCTGCACTAAAGAAAAACCTTCTATTATAATAATTTTCTATTTTTTCCTCTCATATAGAACACTTCTTGAAGTTCAAACCTTTGCAGTGTGTCGAAGCTTTCTAACTAGAATATAGGATAAATATTTCAGGATTTTTGGTCCGACATAAATACTAGAAATAAGATTTTTTTAATCAAACAAAACTTATTTTGTATATTTATGTTTGATCAAAATATCTAAAAAATTAGTTTAAAAAAATTCTAAAAAATTTAACCTAGATTTTAGTTAGAAAGGTTTGCTGTTTTACAAAGATTTCAACTTCAAGACATATTCTATATGAGAGAAAAAAATGCACTTGCATAAATCACGATGCAGGGAATGAATGGCTAGATAAGAAGAACCTGGATGCAGGTGCTCTAAAACATGTTTTCGGTATCCGCAAAAAAAAAGTCATGTTTTCGGAATGGAGACCGCTGACAGATCAGACTCGGCTGGGAACCGCAATCGGACAAGTTGAGCGATCAGCCGGAGCAGAGCAGAGCGATCCGGCGGAAGTATAATCGGGATCGTGGAAGCAAGGACAGAAGAGCATGCACGAACATAACATACAGGTACAGCTAGCTAGCTAAACACCCATCCATAGGTGCACATGCGGGCGTTCGTGGCGTCAACATGATCGTCGTGGGCATGGTGAATTGGTGACCCGCACGTACGTAGACATCGATCTCTAGCTACATGCATGCATGGTGACCGGCGTAACCTGCTCACCAGACCCTCGCAAGTCCGACAGCTAGTCGGCGACGTCCTCATAGTCCATACCTTCCCTTCCCATGCCGGCCCCGCCGCGTCGCTATGCATGCTTTCTTCTTTTCCCCCTTTCTAATATGTAGTTACAAGGCCGTTGTTCTCGATGGATCCATTAGAAAACAAAAACAATATATTCTAGTACGATATTCAGAATAGGCTTCCAAAGCCCGTGGGCTTCGGTGACCCGGATGTTCCAACGGTAGTGACGTCTATCAGCGCAGCAGGTGTTGCCAGTTTCATGAGGACGACGGGGAGAAGGAGAGGAGGTGGCACGGCGCGGTGGTAGATGTGGTCGGCAAGGGGCAGCTCGGTGATGGATGTGGAGGAGGGAGACGATGAGGGTTTTTGTGGTTGCTGAGTCTACGCCCACGCCCACGTTTATATGCCTGAGGGAGACGAAGGGCCAAGGCTTTCCTGAGTTTCAGAAGTCAAATAGTAATTGGCATAGATGTGACCCCTGAAATTTTGAAATATGAAAAAGAAAAAAAGATAAAATGATTTCTGAGTTTTGGTTAGTGGAAACTCGGCAAACTTAGACCGCTGTCACATCTTCGCTGTCTGGTCGTTGGTCGGCTCCAACACTGATAAATATCCAGTCCCCGGAACTCGGCAAACGTGCGATAATGCCAAGTTTCGTTTTGTCGTTGTGTCCCTTTTTCTACACTGGGCAAACAGTGATGTTTGCAGAGTTGTATGGCACTATCGAGTTCAATTACCTGGAAACTCGGCAGACACCATAGGGGGGAGGCCCTCCGAGATTGGACCCATGGTGTTACCTGGAAACTCGAGCTCCCTATAAAAGGAACACGGCGAGCCATGGGAACTTGGCATCGGCGGCGGTTACAATAGTGACGGTAGGACCTCACCCATATCGGCTTGGTCGCCTGCAGCTCATGGAAACACTTACTCGTCTTGCCATAAAAAATGGTGGGTGTAGAAAGAGGAAGGAGGAAAGTAGATAGGGAAGATTTTTCCGATGCAATCAATTGATTGAAATCATCCTGCGTATCAAATTCTGAAAGCAATCAAATGAGCGTCTTATGAGTGTATGCTAATGCCTCTCCCTTTAGTCCCGGTTCAGTCCAGAACTGGGACTAAAGGGCGCGGCCACGTGGAGCTCCATCTTTAGTCCCGGTTACTTTAGTCCCGGTTAACCGGGACTATAGGAAATTTTATGATTTTTTTTCTGAAATTTTCTTTTTGAATTTTTTTTTAATTTTTTTTGATTTTCAAAATTTTGAATTATTTTAACCTCTAGTCTGTAATCACCACCCCTCATCACTTCTCAATTTATCCTCTAATCACCCCTCATCATTCCAAATCATCTAACTTCCCGAACGGTCACCCATCCTCCCACTCCCCCAGCCTGAGCACGCTTAACTTCCGGGTTCTATTCTCCCTCGCTCCAAGTCTGCACTTGTTGTTTTCCTGACAATACTAAGATGTCAATCCTATTAACCTTCAGAATTTTGCTTGAGCATGAAGTGACACATTTCATAGTTTTATTTTGAAACTATTGTTTTAAAAAACAATAATTATTTAGTAACACTAATATTTCTTGAATAATTAGTTTGACCATTGTTTGGCCACAGTTTGACCAGATTTGACCAAAATTGGAATAACTAAAATAATTATTTAGTAACACTAATATTCTAGAATAATTAGTTTGACCATTGTTTGACCACAGTTTGCCCACCGTTTGAATATTTTTCGATTTTTTCCACTCTAGATCTTAAAAGCCCCGTAACTTTTTTTCTATTAGGTTTTTGAGGATTTTGAAAATGTTTTTGAGGATTTTGAAAATGTTAAATTCGGATGTAACTTTTCGAGTAGATGATTTTTCATATAAAAAACTTTTTCATCAGAGTTAGTATGCAAAAGTTATGCCCATTTTTACAAATTTCAGAGAGATTTTGCAAATAAAGTCAAAATTCACATTTGCAAATTTTCCCAACAACTAGACCACATATCACATGGGAAACTTATTTTCTTTTATTTTTTTGACATTTCCATCATTTTCTTTTATTTTTTAAAAAACTGAAAAGGCGATCGGGGGGTAGAGTTTGAAAATGTGACCTTTAGTACCGGTTCGTGGCACGAACCGGGACTAAAGTGTTGGAAATATGCCCTAGAGGCAATAATAAATTAGTTATTATTATATTTCCTTGTTCATGATAATCGTTTATTATCCATGCTAGAATTGTATTGATAGGAAACTCAGATACATGTGTGGATACATAGACAACACCATGTCCCTAGTAAGCCTCTAGTTGACTAGCTCGTTGATCAATAGATGGTTACGGTTTCCTGACCATGGACATTGGATGTCATTGATAATGGGATCACATCATTAGGAGAATGATGTGATGGACAAAGACCCAATCCTAAGCCTAGCACAAGATCATGTAGTTCGTATGCTAAAGCTTTTCTAATGTCAAGTATCATTTCCTTAGACCATGAGATTGTGCAACTCCCGGATACCGTAGGAGTGCTTTGGGTATGCCAAACGTCACAACGTAATTGGGTGGCTATAAAGGTACACTACAGGTATCTCCGAAAGTGTCTGTTGGGTTGGCACGAATCGAGACTGGGATTTGTCACTCCGTGTAAACGGAGAGGTATCTCTGGGCCCACTCGGTAGGACATCATCATAATGTGCACAATGTGATCAAGGAGTTGATCACGGGATGATGTGTTACGAAACGAGTAAAGAGACTTGCCGGTAACGAGATTGAACAAGGTATCGGGATACCGACGATCGAATCTCGGGCAAGTATCGTACCGCTAGACAAAGGGAATTGTATACGGGATTGATTAAGTCCTTGACATCGTGGTTCATCCGATAAGGTCATCGTGGAACATGTGGGAGCCAACATGGGTATCCAGATCCCGCTGTTGGTTATTGACCGAAGAGTCATCTCGGTCATGTCTGCATGTCTCCCAAACCCGTAGGGTCTACACACTTAAGGTTCGGTGACGCTAGGGTTATAGAGATATTAGTATGCGGTAACCCGAAAGTTGTTCGGAGTCCGGGATGAGATCCCGATGAGATCCCGGACATCACGAGGAGTTCCGGAATGGTCCGGAGGTAAAGATTATATATAGGAAGTGCTATTTCGGCCATCGGACAAGTTTCGGGGTCACCGGTATTGTACCGGGACCACCGGAAGGGTCCCGGGGGTCCACCGGGTGGGGCCACCTGCCCCGTGGGGCCACATGGGCTGTAGGGGGTGCGCCTTGGCCTATATGGGCCAAGGGCACCAGCCCCAAGAAGGCCCATGCGCCAAGAATCAAGGAAAGGAAGAGTCCTAAAGGGGGAAGGCACCTCCGAGGTGCCTTGGGGAGGAGGGACTCCTCCCTGGCCGCACCCTTCCTTGGAGGAAGGGCCAAGGCTGCGCCCCCCCTCCCTTGGCCCTATATATAGTGGGGGGAAGGGAGGGCAGCCGCACCTAAGCCCTGGCGCTTCCCTCTCCCTCCCGTGACACATCTCCCTCCTCCCGCAGCGCTTGGCGAAGCCCTGTTGGAATCCCGCTACTTCCACCACCACGCTGTCGTGCTGCTGGATCTCCATCAACCTCTCCTTCCCCCTTGCTGGATCAAGAAGGAGGAGACGTCGCTGCTCCGTACGTGTGTTGAACGCGGAGGTGCCGTCTGTTCGGTGCTAGGATCATCGGTGATTTGGATCACGACGAGTACGACTCCATCAACCCCGTTCCCTTGAACGCTTCCGCGCGCAATCTACAAGGGTATGTAGATCCACTCCTCCCTCGTTGCTAGATGACTTCATAGATTGATCTTGGTGACACGTAGGAAAATTTTGAATTATTGCTACGTTCCCCAACAGTCCCCAACAGTGGCATCATGAGCTAGGTCTATGCGTAGTTTCTATGCACGAGTAGAACACAAAGTAGTTGTGGGCGTTGATTTTGTTCAATATGCTTACCGTTACTGGTCCAATCTTGTTTCGACGGTATTGTGGGATGAAGCGGCCCGGACCAACCTTACACGTACGCTTACGTGAGACCGGTTCCACCGACTGACATGCACTAGTTGCATAAGGTGGCTGGCGGGTGTCTGTCTCTCCCACTTTAGTCGGAACGGATTCGATGAAAAGGGTCCTTATGAAGGGTAAATAGCAATTGGCATATCACGTTGTGGTTTTGCGTAGGTAAGAAATGTTCTTGCTAAAAACCCATAGCAGCCACGTAAAACAAGCAAACAACAATTAGAGGACGTCTAACTTGTTTTTGCAGGGTATGCTATGTGATGTGATATGGCCAAAAGGATGTGGTGAATGATATATGTGATGTATGAGATGATCATGTTCTTGTAATAGGAATCACGACTTGCATGTCGATGAGTATGACAACTGGCAGGAGCCATAGGAGTTGTCTTAATTTATTTATGACCTGTGTGTCAACATAAACGTCATGTAATTACTTTACTTTATTGCTAACCGTTAGCTGTAGAAGTAGAAGTAATAGTTGGCGAGACAACTTCATGAAGACACAATGATGGAGATCATGATGATGGAGATCATGGTGTCATGCCGGTGACGATGATGATCATGGAGCCCCGAAGATGGAGATCAAAAGGAGCAATATGATATTGGCCATATCATGTCACTATTTGATTGCATGTGATGTTTATCATGTTTTTGCATCTTGTTTACTTAGAACGACGGTAGTAAATAAGATGATCCCTCATAATAATTTCAAGAAAGTGTTCCCCCTAACTGTGCACCGTTGCGACAGTTCGTTGTTTCGAAGCACCACGTGATGATCGGGTGTGATAGATTCTAACGTTCACATACAACGGGTGTAAGACAGATTTACACACGCGAAACACTTAGGTTGACTTGACGAGCCTAGCATGTACAGACATGGCCTCGGAACACAAGAGACCGAAAGGTCGAGCATGAGTCGTATAGAAGATACGATCAACATGAAGATGTTCACCGATGTTGACTAGTCCGTCTCACGTGATGATCGGACACGGCCTAGTTGACTCGGATCATGTAATCACTTAGATGACTAGAGGGATGTCTATCTGAGTGGGAGTTCATAAGATGAACTTAATTATCCTGAACATAGTCAAAAGGTCTTCACAAATTATGTCGTAGCTCGCGCTTCAGTTCTACTGTTTAGTTATGTTCCTAGAGAAAATTTAGTTGAAAGTTTATAGTAGCAATTATGCGGACTAGGTCCGTAAACTGAGGATTGTCCTCATTGCTTCATAGAAGGCTTATCTCCTTAATGCACCGCTCAGTGTGCTGAACCTCGAACGTTGTCTGTGGATGTTGCGAACATCTGACGTACACATTTTGATAAGTACGTGATAGTTCAGTTAAACGGTTTAGAGTTGAGGCACCGAAGACGTTTTAAAACGTCGCGAAACATATGAGATGTTTCGAGGGCTGAAATTGGGATTTCAGGCTCGTGCCCACGTCAAGAGGTATAAGACCTCCGACGATTTTCTTAGCCTGCAACTAAGGGAGAAAAGCTCAATTGTTGAGCTTGTGCTCAGATTGTCTAAGTACAACAATCATTTGAATCGAGTGGGAGTTGATCTTCCAGATGAGATAGTGATGTTTCTCCGAAGTCATTACCACCAAGCTGCTAGAGCTTCGTGATGAACTATAATATATCAGGGACATATATGATGTTCCTTGAGATATTCACGATGTTTGACACCACAAAAGTAGAAATCAAGAAGGAGCATCAATTGTTGATGGTTTGTGAAACCACTAGTTTCAAGGAGGGCAAGGGCAAAAAGGGATGCTTCATGAAACGGCAAATCAACTGCTGCTCTAGTGAAGAAACCCAAGGTTGAACCCAAACCCGAGACTAAGGGCTTCTGTAATAAGGGGAACAGCCACTGGAGCAGAATTACCCTAGATACTTGGTAGATTAGAAGGCTGACAAGGTCGATAGAAGTATATTGGATATACATTGTGTTGATGTGTACTTTACTAGTACTCCTAATAGCACCAGGGTATTAGATACCGGTTCGGTTGCTAAGTGTTAGTAACTCGAAATAAAAGCTACGGAATAAACAGAGACTAGCTAAAGGTGAGCCGACGATATGTGTTGGAAGTGTTTCCAATGTTGATATGATCAAGCATCGCACGCTCCCTCTACCATCGAGATTGGGGTTAAACCTAAATAATTGTCATTTGGTGTTTGCGTTGATCATAGACATGATTGGATTATGACTATCACAATACGGTTATTCATTTAAGGAGAATAATAGTTACTCTGTTTATTTGAATAATACCTTCAATGGTCTTGCACCTGAAATGAATGGTTTATTGAATCTCGATCGTAGTGATACACATATTCACGCCAAAAGATAGTAATGATAGTACCACCTACTTGTGGCACTGCCACGTAAGTCATATCGGTATAAAACGCATGAAGAAGCTCCATGTTGATGGATCTTTGGGCTCACTTGTTTTGAAAGGTTTGAGACATGCGAACCATGTCTATTGGTGTATATGCATGAAGAAACTCCATGCAAATGGACCGTTTGGACTCACTTGATTTTGAATTACTTGAGACATGCAAGTCATACCACATGGGCAAGATGACTGAAAGCCTCGTTTTCAGTAAAATGGAACTAGAAAGCAACTTGTTGGAAGTAATACATTTTGATGTGTGCAATCCAATGAGTGCTGAGGCATGTAGTGGATATCGTTATGTTCTTACTTCACAGATGATTTGAGTAGATGTTGAGTATATTTACTTGATGAATCACGAGTCTGAATTATTGAAAGGTTCAAGTAATTTCAGGGTGAAGTTGAAAGATCATCGTGACAGGAGGATAAAATATCTATGATATGATCATAGAGATGAATATCTGAATTACGAGTTTGGCAAAGAATTAAGACATTGTGGAAATTGTTTCACAACTAATACAGCCTGGAACACCATAGTGTGATGGTGTGTCCGAACATCATAACTGCACCCTATTGGATATGATGCATACCATGATGTCTCTTATCGAATTACCACGATAGTTTATGGGTTAGGCATTAGAGACAACCACATTCACTTTAAATAGGGCACCACGTAATTCCGATGAGATGACACCGTATGAACTATGGTTTAGAGAAACCTAAGCTGTCATTTCTTAAAAGTTTGGGGCTGCGATGCTTATGTGAAAAAGTTTCAGGCTGATAAGCTCGAACCCAAAGCGGATAAATGCATCTTCATAGGACACCCAAAACAGTTGGGTATACCTCCTGTCTCAGATTCGAAAGCAATAAGGGATTGTTTCTAGAATCGGGTCCTTTCTCGAGGAAAAGTTTCTCTCGAAAGAATTGAGTGGGAGGATGGTGGAGACTTGATGAGGTTATTGAACCGTCTCTTCAACTAGTGTGTGGCAGGGCACAGGAAGTTGTTCCTGTGGCACCTACACCAATTGAAGTGGAAGCTTATGATAGTGATCATGAAACTTCAGATCAAGTCACTACCAAACCTCGTAGGATGACAAGGATGCGTGCTAATTCAGAGTGGTACGTAGTCCTGTCTTGGAAGTCATGTTGCTAGACAACAATGAACCTACGAGCTATGGAGAAGCGATGGTGGGCTTGGATTCCAAAATGGCTTGAGGGCCATATAATCCGAGAGAGGATCCATATATGAAAACAAAGTGTAGACTTTGGAAGAACTACTTGATGGTCGTAAGGCTGTTAGGTACATATGGATTTTAAAAGGAAGACGGACAATGATGGTAAATGTCACCATTAAGAAAGCTCGACTTGTCGTTAAGATGTTTCCCAACAAGTTCAAGGAGTTGACTGCGATGAGACTTTCTCACTCGTAGCGATGCTAAGAGTCTGTTAGAATTATATTGGCGATTACTGCATTATTTATGAAATCTTGCAGATAGGATGTCAAACCATTGCTTCCTCAACGATTTTCTTGAGGAAAGGTTGTATGTGATACAACCGGAAGGTTTTGTCAATCCTGAAAGATGCTAATAAGTATGCAAAGCTCCAGCAATCCTTCTAAGGACTGGAGTAAGCATCTCGGAGTTGGAATGTATGCTTTGATGATATGATCAAAGATTTTGGGTGTATACAAAGTTTATGAGAAACTTGTATTTCCAAAGAAGTGAGTGGGAGCACTATAGAATTTCTGATGAGTATATGTTGTTGACATATTATGGATCAGAAATGATGTAGAATTTCTGGAAAGCATATAGGGTTATTTGGAAAGTGTTTTTCAATGGAAAGCCTGGATTAAGCTACTTGAATATTGAGCATCAAGATCTATAAGGATAGATCAAAACGCTTAATGGTACTTTCAAATGAGCACATACCTTGACATGATCTTGAAGGTGTTCAAGATGGATCAGTCAAAGAAGGAGTTCTTGCCTGAGTTGTAAGGTATGAAGTTAAGACTTAAAGCTCGACCACGGCAGAATAGAGAGAAAGGACGAAGGTCGTCCCCTATGCTTTTGTCATAGGCTCTATACGGTATGCCATGCTGAGTACCGCATCTGATGTGTGCCTTGCCACATATCTGGCAAGAGGGTACAAAGGTAATCTAGGAGTAGATCACCAGATAGCGGTCTAAATTATCCTTAGAGGAATAAGGATATGTTTCTCGGTTATGGAGGTGATAAAGAGTTCGACGTAAAGAGTTACATCGATGCAAGCTTAACACCTATCCGGATAGCTCTGAGTAGAGATACCGGATAGGTATAATGGAGCAACAATTTAGAATAGCTCCAAGTAGAACAGTTATTTGAAATTGCTCCAAATATAGCAAAGTAGCTGCATCTACAAGATGACATAGAGATTTGCGAAGTACATACGGATCTGAAAGATTCAGACCCGTTGACTATAACATCTCTCACAAGCATAACATGTTCAAACCCAGAACTCATCGAGTGTTAATCACATGATAATGTGAACTAGATTATTGACTCTAGTAAACTCTTTGGGTGTTAGTCACATGGGGATGTGACCTTGAGTATTAATCACATATCGATGTGAACTGGATTATTGACTCTAGTGCAAGTGGGAGACTGTTGGAAATATGCCCTAGACGCAATAATAAATTAGTTATTATTATATTTCCTTGTTCATGATAATCGTTTATTATCCATGCTAGAATTGTATTGATAGGAAACTCAGATACATGTGTGGATACATAGACAACACCATGTCCCTAGTAAGCCTCTAGTTGACTAGCTCGTTGATCAATAGATGGTTACGGTTTCCTGACCATGGACATTGGATGTCATTGATAACGGGATCACATCATTAGGAGAATGATGTGATGGACAAAGACCCAATCCTAAGCCTAGCACAAGATCATGTAGTTCTTATGCTAAAGCTTTTCTAATGTCAAGTATCATTTCCTTAGACCATGAGATTGTGCAACTCCCGGATACCGTAGGAGTGCTTTGGGTGTGCCAAACGTCACAACGTAACTGGGTGGCTATAAAGGTACACTACAGGTATCTCCGAAAGTGTCTGTTGGGTTGGCACGAATCGAGACTGGGATTTGTCACTCCGTGTAAACGGAGAGGTATCTCTGGGCCCACTCGGTAGGACATCATCATAATGTGCACAATGTGATCAAGGAGTTGATCACGGGATGATGTGTTACGAAACGAGTAAAGAGACTTGCCGGTAACGAGATTGAACAAGGTATCGGGATACCGACGATTGAATCTCGGGCAAGTATCGTACCGCTAGACAAAGGGAATTGTATACGGGATTGATTAAGTCCTTGACATCGTGGTTTATCCGATGAGATCATCGTGGAACATGTGGGAGCCAACATGGGTATCCAGATCCCGCTGTTGGTTATTGACCGGAGAGTCATCTCGGTCATGTCTGCATGTCTCCCGAACCCGTAGGGTCTACACACTTAAGGTTCGGTGACGCTAGGGTTATAGAGATATTAGTATGCGGTAACCCGAAAGTTGTTCGGAGTCCCGGATGAGATCCCGGACGTCACGAGGAGTTCCGGAATGGTCGGAGGTAAAGAATTATATATAGGAAGTGCTATTTCGGCCATCGGGACAAGTTTCGGGGTCACCGGTATTGTACCGGGACCACCGAAAGGGTCCCGGGGGTCCACCGGGTGGGGCCACCTGCCCCGGGGGGCCACATGGGCTGTAGGGGGTGCGCCTTGGCCTATATGGGCCAAGGGCACCAGCCCCAAGAGGCCCATGCGCCAAGAATCAAGGGAGAGGAAGAGTCCTAAAGGGGGAAGGCACCTCCGAGGTGCCTTGGGGAGGAGGGACTCCTCCCTTGGCCGCACCCTTCCTTGGAGGAAGGGACAAGGCTGCGCCCCCCCCCCCCACCCCCTCTCCCTTGGCCCTATATATAGTGGGGGAAAGGGAGGGCAATCTAACCTAAGCCCCGGCGCCTCCCTCTCCCTCCCATGACACATCTCCCTCCTCCCGCAGCGCTTGGCGAAGCCCTGTTGGAATCCCGCTACTTCCACCACGCCGTCGTGCTGCTGGATCTCCATCAACCTCTCCTCCCCCCTTGCTGGATCAAGAAGGAGGAGACATCGCTGCTCCGTACGTGTGTTGAACGCGGAGGTGCCGTCCGTTCGGCGCTAGGATCATCGGTGATTTGGATCACGACGAGTACGACTCCATCAACCCCGTTCTCTTGAACGCTTCCGCGCACGATCTACAAGGGTATGTAGATCCACTCCTCCCTCGTTGCTAGATGACTCCTAGATAGATCTTGGTGACACGTAGGAAAATTTTGAATTTATGCTACGTTCCCCAACAAAAGGTCTCATCCCCATTAGTCCCGGTTCGTGCCTCAAACCGGGACTAAAGGTTCTAATCTTTAGTCCCGGTTTGAGGCACGAACCGGGACCAATGGTTGTGGGCCAGGAGCGAGGCCCATTGGTTTCGGTTCATCCCACCAACCGGGACCAAAAGGTCCAGATGAACCGGACCAATGGCCCACGTGGCCCGCCCGGTCCCTGGGCTCACGAACCGGGACCAATGCCCCCATTGGTCCCGGTTCTAGACTGAACCGGGACTAATGGGGTTACCCGGCCTGGACCAAAGCCCCCTTTTCTACTAGTGTGTGGGTATAGGTGCGTGTGTAGGAGGTGTATGGGTGTGTTTACAGGCAACATGGAGGATGGAAACAGTGTAAAATCAAGTGGACAATCTTACATATTCATTCCACGGGGGACCCCGCCAAATCATGCGTTATTAGGGAGGTTCTGGATGTTGATCCAAGGACAGATAAGGAGGTGGGTAGATAAGTCTTTGGTGTTACGCGGCTGAGGGGTTGATTATTGATTTGTTTAGAACGATGATCTATGCACGATTAGGCTGTCATCCAGCTGACTTGCAATTTTATAAAAACATGAACGAATAGTGGACTGATTCAAGGATGCTTGGCAACTACTTCGGGTGTCTATGGAACTCATTGACAAGGACAGCCTGGCTAGCACAATCGATAATGGAGTATACAGAATTGCATGGCACATGTGCTTAGCAAAGTCAAAATTCACAAACAAAAAGTATACAAAGTGCACATTTTATTTTAACTCAAAACAACTGTTGTACTATATTTAGCATTCTGAAGATCTATAAGTATCCACGCAGATGCAGTTCCAATGCAATCCAAAGCAAACACATAAACACACAGAGCACACAGCGTGTTTAGCTCCATCCTTCCTCACGAGCGCGACTTCTGCACCCACGAGTCTTGCGCCGGCCACTCACAGACGTTCTCCTCCCCCGAGCACCATGTGCACCCGCTCACGCTCGTCCAGACCCGCCGCGACGCAACCCTCTCATGCGATGTCTGTTTTGGGCTATGCGCCCCTAGCTCCTTCCTCTACCGCCTGTCCACCATGCGGGTTCGATATGCACCCAACCTGTGCGCTGCTCCCCCAAGTCGTGCGCAGCGTGCGAGACCCTACGCACGACCTCACGCTGGTCGTCGCCGACGGCTGCTGTGCCGCGTGCGACACTGGCGCGGGGCACGCGTCGTACTACCGCTGCACGGCATGCAACGTCGACTACCACATCTCGTGTGCAGCGAGCACCGGCGACAACAACAGCGCTCATGAAGCTCAAGATGCCCTTGACGCTCAGATTGTACGATCAAGGATCCAAGAGCAGACTAGAAACGCCATCTTGGACCTGTGGAGTCCTGCCTGTAAGTTCCCTTTGCACGCCTAGACTGGGGTTGCTGCCACGTCCAATTGACTACAACGTTATATTTCTTCATAAATTTCAGCATATATATTGCATTCTAGAACAATGTTTATAATGTTTCTAACTTTTTTCTATTAACTGTGCAGATACTGTACGCAGAGAGTACTTCTAGATGTGATGCTCCTGACGCATCTGCTTGGCAGGTCCACATGAATAAAGTGCTTCAACATTTCGTCACACAATAGATAGCGCGTAACAAATTGAGTGTGTTTATGTTCACAACTTCATATGCATGTTTGTATGCAGTGTGCACCTTCCTTTTTTTGAGGGATATAAAATTCTTAATTTGTGTATGCTATGAAATCAATATGAGAGCAAGTATTTATATGTGTGATTTCTTCTAGTCTTGCCCGGCGGCCGGAAATACTGACAATTGAAGTACATTAAACTGCATATACAAATCATTGTTTCTGGACCCTCGAGTAGTAAAAAACTGCAAGAGTGCATTTTCACAATTAGCACAGAGTAATTGACATCTACAAGGACCTCCATCTCATGACCTGAATCAACTTCCTTCTCTAGATCAGCATGATTACTTCTGAAAACCAGAGCAAGTAGCAAAAGATATTGGGGCTTCCAGTTGCAAACACAAGAAGTTCCAGACGTAGGAAGTGGGGAATGACAACCCATAGCCCAAAGCCCCAGACGGAGGAAGAAGAGGGCTCATCTGCAAAATAACAACGGCTTTATGTGAAATATCTGATCTGGACTATTAATCTTGATCAAATCAGGGGGGTTTATGTAAAATACAAAAACCATGATTATTAATTGTGATCCAGACCAGAAATTTTTATATAAGTTATCAAGCCCATGGTAGTGCTGCCTCAGGCGAGCCAGGATTGTTGGCAACCCCCTCGCCGTACTTCTGTGGATGCCTTCACCGGCACCAAGACATCACATTTCTATTCAATTCACTATTGCCTTAACGGACAATGCTCAAAAGTGTGGTGACTATGCAGTGTTTATTTTCAATGATTTTATTCTATAGCAGACATTATGTTGGTGTATTAACGTGATAACATGAAACAAAATTAAATATAGAGTAACCAAGCACCACCTGATGAGGGTGGTAAATGAAGTTGTAACCTTGACCGGCAAGAGGACTTAAAATCAGCTGGTTATGTCTTTGAGAGAACAAGAGATAGTCTTCTGCATGGCCTCCAACATCACTTTAGAGAGGACTGAGAAATAGATTTCAGAGAGTGATAACACAGAGAGATTACCCACGTTTGATTGCAACTTCAGCAAAACCATCATCACTGTGGCAATACTGCTATACCAAAACCATTTTGGAGGATTCTAAAAAAAACATTTTGGAGGGCTACGTGCATCAGTTTTAAAGGCTGGGAGAGTGGACTGTCTGGTTTCAGAATTAAGAAGGGTTAAGTGGATGTTTTCTTATTGATTTGGAAGGGTAGGATATCTTGTTTTAGCTAGATGAGTTAATTAATTATGTCCTAAGTCCTAACTAATGATAGGAGCTACTCCCTCCGTTCCGAATTACTTGTCTTGGATTTGTCTAGATACGGATGTATCTAGCACTAAAATAAGTCTAGATACATCTATATCTAGACAAATCCAAGACAAGTAATTCGGAACGGAGGAAGTAGTAAATAATACTCATCTGCAAAATAATCCTGATCTAGTAAATAATAGGAGGGAATATCTTTAAAATAATAAGGAGTATCTTAATGGGTTTCTAGGAGCCAATCAATTTTGTTATTTAGACTGCAGATCAATGTAGCATCTACCCTTTTTTATGCACACCAAGCAAGGAAAAAAATAGCACGCCACAGTAAAATAGGTAATGTCTTAAAACATGCTATTAGCGTGCTATCGTGAATGCTTTTCTTGAATGCTCAAGCGTGGTATCGGTCACAAGAAAGGAAATTCAGTAAGGAGTATGATAATGGATTTCTACGAGCAAATCAATTTTGTTGTTCGGTCTGCAGACCAATGTAGCAATTACCTTTTTTTGTGCCGTCGACAATGTGGATTGGTGGACTTTGGCACACACCACTGGAAGGCCATTAGTTACACCAATAATGTAGCATCATCAATTCATCATGCTTCTCGATTGCTAGCGTAACATCAACCTAGAGTCAGCAACGCCGAAGTTATCATATTGAAGACGCGATTAGCATTATGAAAGTAGTAATCACACTTAATCGAAAAAACAAGTAATACCTACCTAGCTAGCTGTTAGTCGCATCCAAGTGGCACCGATCTCACATATCCACATGACATCATGGCATGATGTACATATATATTCTAAACAAGAATAGTGGGAGGGTAACGTTTGGTTCCTGGATACATATGTACCCTATATGGAAAAAATTAGCAATTCAACAAAAAATCAAAAATTTCTGATTTTTCTTGAAATAAACTTGACCTTTCATTGTACTAGTGAGAAAAGTTCCACAAAAAGAAAATTTCTCTTTGACTTCTTTTAAAAAAGACAAATTTTTGGTCAAAATAGCATGAATAGTGACCTATAATAGAAAATAAATTGTCTTTTTCGATGTGAATTTAACGTTGATTTTTTTTGTGAAAATTTGTATACTAATGCGCAAGTAAGCAAGTTTAATATAAATATACTTTTGAAGTATTTTGACTTTTTTGTTTAATTATTTTAAAAAAATCCCCATATAGGGTGTATATACATACGGGAGCCAAAGGGTATTTCTGAGGATACTGTTGCTATTGTGGGCCTTAGTGCATCTCCAGCGCCGACCCGCTAATTTGCTCCGGCATCCGTCCACGGATGGGGGACCTATTCGCGGACACTGGTACCAGAGGCCGCCAATCCAACGCTGTCCTCATACATTTCAACCACTATTTGAACTAATAGGATGAAATTTGTGCAAACACGATGGATTTCATATAAACTGGACGAATCGAAATTCATTATATTTCAGACATTTTTTAGTTTAAAACTATACTGGACTAAGGTAAAACTAGTCTACGGCGACGTTGGCGGATATCAATTGCCATGACACGGATACCTTTAACTAGTCTACGGTTGGTCGCGGCAGAGCATCTAGTGTCTTCTCCATGTCCGAAAGCCCGCTCATCTGACTGCCGTGAGCCCTGGAGGTATATGCTTTAGCATAAAGGGCAGCTCGCTTCCCCATCTCAGCAGCGCTGCTCATCAGAGTTGAGCCGCCCGGATATGCTTTAGCAGGAGTGTAACGTGACGATGGTGGCCTGCGCCCGAGCAAGAAACCGGCTGTGTACACCGGCGTCGCCTCGGCGTTGGTCTTAATGGGACCCAAGCGGCTGTGGCCTCCCATGTTCTACTTCTCTTCGATGATGGAGGCTGGCCCGAACGTATTGGCCACTGTTTCGTCGGTCTCCAGGAAGCCGACTTCTTTTGCTGCCGGCAGGGTGTGGTTACGCGTTCGTTGACATCAGATGATTCGGTCGCACGCAGGGAAGAGCGGTACCACACGATGTCGTCCACGGCAGCCACACTGCCCGTGCCGCCGTGCTCCCCCGCGTGCCGGCATGGAGTAACTCGCCGCTCCTCGGTGAGCTGGCTTGGAGCGGAGAGTTGTTGAACGACGCGCCGATGTGGAGCTTCTGCCTCCATGAGCTGGCTTGGCGCTACTTGGAGCGTTGAGGGTGGTGGAGCAGAGAGTTGCCTAGCTCGTATCCGACGAGCTCAGCGGACCATCAAGTCGGCTTTTATGCTGAAGAGCTCCTCTTCCTTATTTGTCGCAGAGGAAACAATATTCCTTATTTGTCGCAGCGGGAATAAACATCGGCATGAGAGTCGTCGTGTCCCACCCTCGAGAAAGGTCGACCCTAAATTTGCAACCAAAATCCCGAGTTGCATGAAACCATGGAACTCAACGACCCAACAGCAGGCCAGGCATAGCTTCCTCGCTGCCGACCGGGGGGCCTGGCCCAACCCACCACGTCTGCGCCTGAGATAAGATGCAGACCACGGGCGCATCAGCGGGTAATACATCCTGTGAGAGCATCCATGACGGCGGAGGGCCAATGTCACGGAGTTGTCGATTCTTCTCCTACATGGTTTGTTGGTCCACGGCGGAGGCCGGACACCACGGAGAAAGTCTACAACCCTTCGTTAATCAATCTTCTTGTTCCTCTCGTGAATGGTTTTCTCGAATTCAATCAAATATTATAGCTTAAGAGAGGTATCTGTAGTAAGAAAAGGTAGTCAGTACCGGAGCATGCCATTGGATTTGTACAAACAAATCAATTTTAACGTTAGACTATCTCTGTCCTGGTATACTGGTCCTCTTAGTATTTTGTGACAAATTTTAACCATGGATTTAGTTGAGAAAATGTTAATACATGTCGCAAAAATTAGTATCATTGAAAATTATGTCAAATACGAATGCAATGGTATAAATTTTTATGACATGCATTACATTTTCTCAGTTAATTTATTATCAAATTTTGACACAAAATACGAAGATGACCAATAAACCAGGACGTACGTAGTACCTATTTTCTATACAAACTAAGATGTCTACCAAGTCTTGCTAGCTTGTCGTTCCACAATGTGGATTATTGGTGGACTTTGGCTCAAGCCACTGGAAGGCCGTTGGTTACAACAATAATGTAGCGTCACGCATCTCGATCGCACAGGGTAGCGTAATCAAACTTCGCCTTAAGCTATCATATCTAAGATGTGATTGGCATTATGAAAGTACTAGTACGTACACTTGGTCCCAAAAACAAGTAATACCGACCTAGCTAGCTGTTAGTCGTATCCAAGTGGCACTTATTGCACATATCCACATGACATCATGGCATGATGTACATATATATTCTAAACGCATATATTTTTTGACGGTTAAAAAAATGACCAGTCTCAGGACGGAGGGGTGTGTGTGCCGGTTTGTGTGACGCTATACCCATGTACAGCGTACACGTATAACGTGTAGTAGTTTCTAGCTGCTCGCGATACCTCTAGTCTCTGATTTTTGTGCCAGAAAAGGCATGTTCTTTGAAGGGCGCTCAGATATTGGTGCTTCAATTTCTTTCAAATTAATAGATTCCTTCAATATTGTTGGCACACTTTCAGATATAGGTTCTAAAGTAGTGATCCAAACGCTCTTATATTAATTTATAGAGGAAATACATGATGCTGGCACACTTCCAGATTAGGTTCTAAAGTGGTGATCCTGCTGACTAACGGATGAGCTGCACTGAACGACGGCCTAAAGGCGGGTGAGGAGAAACAATACCGTACTTGGGCATCCTCTGCTACGTCATGAATGCAGGAGTTTCTGCTCATGAGTACAAATCTTACAGTTCTACATGATGGTTGGATCATATGGGTGTGAACTTAATTTTTTTTTCAGTTTACACCCATGGAACTGGATTCGGAAAAAAAGAACGCTCGTCCCCGAGGCCTGAACCATGTAATGCTGCCACAACAGAGACGATGGCGCCAACGTTCGCAGGCATGAAGTGCCCCCCTTCCTTTGCCGCAGTCCTGCGATCGAGTTCACAGGAAAACACGTCATCCATCGATTCATTCATTCATTAAGAAGAAGAACCGACATTGCCATGATCTCACAAGAAAGAAAAGAACAGAGTGGAAGTTGCTTGTTTACTTGCAGCTACACTTATACCCACGTTCTTGTCCCAGAAATCAATCAGGGATTCGGTTTAGAGGGAGGAGAACTGTTGATTGATCTAACGATTCACTGATCCTGCAACCACAACTGTCAATCAATTGAATGACGTGAGATTAGCAGGCTCATGACTAACTCAGCTCTGCTCGGTAGTTTGTACAACACTAATTATTTTCAGACGATCCACAATCAATTGTAGCTGCCAAGTCCAAGACAGTAAGCTTTATCAGAGTTGAGTAGCTAACAACGTTAAGCCTGTTAAATTGTGATCCAGATTCTAGTACCATATTGGACTAGACGTAGTGCATACGGTGTGGGCCTTTTGCATTGGTACCGACGAGTACGAGTACAACTCATTTACTTGTCCTACAAGGACTCCTATGTGCTGCCCCTCATATATATCCCATGTAGTCGCACCTTAGACGGTCTGTCGTCTCGTACTTATAATACTCCTTATAGTGATTGCGCCTTCATGCGTCCGTGGTTTTCTCCCGCAAGAGTTTCCACGTAAAAATCCGTGTCTCTCTGTCTCATTTATTCTTATTATTATTTAATAAGTGGTATATAGAGCCAAGTTACAGATACAAGATTTAAGACGAAAGGATTAGGGCTGCGTTCCGTGCGCCACGGCCGGTCGCCGAGATCGACTGGTTTTCGGCTGCGGCCTTTTCTTATCCGAGATCGAGACCAACAGGAGATTGATTCTTTACAAAGTCGCCGTACGCTGCCGCAAAGTCGCCGCATTGCGGAGACCAACAGGCGATCCATCGAGCCGCCGAGTCGTCGCTGTTGTTTCCCATCCACGACAGCCGCGCAACAGAGTTGCTGCTGCTTGCACCCAGTCCCAAGGCGTAAAGGTGATTTGATCTAGTACTTCTCACGTGAAGACACGCACAGGAGTCGTATTTGGATTTGTTGATTACTGCTCACGTGATCAGCCAGTACTATTTGGTCTGTACTATTCATCGCTGATCCTTGCTTGGTCCACTGCCAGTAAATATTCAGGTGCTATTTATCCTACGTTTTCGTCTGCTCTACAAATTAATTCTATCAAGAATTTTTGTACTGGCTTGTACTACTTTGTGTAGACAGATTTATCTACTCATGGCTACCAGAAGTATCATTTTCCGCTGCTGGATCATGACACAAGGTTTACCCTATGGCAAGTCAAGATGCGGGCATTGTTGGCACAGGCCGACTATGATGTAGCACTGGATAGTTTTGGGAAGAACCGAATTGAGGACTGGACTGCTGAGGAGAAAAGAATTGATTGTAAGGCTTTGTCACAAATTCAACTCCATTTGCATAATAATATTTTGCAGGAAGTTTTGAGCGAGAAAACTGCCGCCGCTCTATGGTTAAAGCTGGAAGGGATTTGCATGACTAAAGATCTCACCAGCAAGATGCATCTGAAGCAAAAATTATTCCTGCATAGGTTACCCGAGGGAGGTAATGTTTTGAATCATATTTCAGAATTTAAAGAGATCATATCTGATCTAGCTGCAATGAAGGTTAAGTATGAAGAGGAAGATACTGCTTTAATGTTACTTTGTTCACTGCCAAGTTCTTATACCAATTTTAGAGACACCATATTATACAGTCGTGATACTCTCATGCTTAATGAAGTTTATGAAGCTTTGAACTCTAAGGAGAAGATAAAATTAATGGTGCCTCATGATGGTTCAAGTTCATCCCAAGCAGAGGGATTATTTGTTCGTGGCAGGACAAAGGAGAAGAACTTCAATAATGGAAACAGAGGCAAAAGTAAGAATGGCCACAGGGGTCGGTCGCAATCCAGAGACAAGAAATATTGCAGATATTGCAAGAGAAACGGGCATGACATCTCAGAGTGTTTCAAGTTGCAGAACAAGGAAAAGAGAAAAGGTAACAAACAAGGTGACAATTCTGCTAACGTTGCTTGTGATGATAGTTCCGATGATGCTCTTGTCGTTATTGCTGGATGTGCTGAGACCAATGATGAGTGGGTACTTGATACTGCATGTACTTTTCATATGTGTCCACATAGAGATTGGTTTAATACTTTTGATTCCACTACTTCTGCTGGTTCCGTTTTGGATTTTGATAATTCACCATGCAAGATTGAAGGCATAGGTTCTATTCGAATCAAGATGTTTGATGGCATAATCAGAACTTTGACAGATGTTCGGTATATTCCGAAGATGAAGAGAAATCTTATTTCTATGAGTGCCCTTGATGCAAAGGGATACAAGTATTCAGGTGGAGATAGTGTTTTGAAAGTCACCAAAGGTTCCCTTATTGTGATGAAAGGTGATTTGAGTTCGACCAATGGTCTTTATTACCTTTGAGGTTCGACCGTTTCAGGCAACGCTACTCCAGTTGTTTCAAAGAATTCTGATTGTGATGCTGCTAACCTTTGGCATATGCGTCTTGGACATATGAGTGAACTTGGTTTGGCAGAGTTAAATAAGAGAGGTCTTCTTGATGGATATGAACCTGGTAAATTAAAATTTTGTGAGCATTGTATCTTCGGCAAGCACAAGAGGGTGAAGTTCAACACTTCGACTCATACAACCGAAGGTATTCTTGATTATGTGCATTCTGATTTATGGGGACCATCTCGCAAGAAGTCACTAGGTGGTGCTAGTTACATGCTGACTATTATTGATGATTATTCGAGAAAAGTTTGGCCTTATTTCTTGAAGCATAAATATGAAGCATTCTCAGCATTTAAGGAGTGGAAGATTATGATTGAAAGACAAACTGTAAAAAAGGTAAAAATACTTCGCACTGATAATGGTATGGAATTCTGTTCTAAGCAATTTAAGAATTATTGCAAGTCTGAAGGCATTGTCAGACATTACACCGTTCCTTATACTCCTCAAAAAAACGGTGTTGCTGAGCGTATGAACAGGACCATTATTTCCAGAGCTCGTTGCATGTTGTCCAATGCAGGTTTGCATAGGCGTTTTTGGGCTGAGGCCGCTTCCACTGCTTGTTATCTCATTAACCGTTCACCATCTATTGCTCTTAATAAGAAAACTCCAATTGAGGTATGGTCTGGTCCACCTGCTGATTATTCACAGTTGAGAGTTTTTGGTTGCACTGTTTATGCTCATGTTGATAATGGAAAGTTGGAGCCTAGGGCTGTTAAGTGCATCTTTCTTGGTTATAAGTCTGGTGTTAAAGGTTTTAAATTATGGAATCCTGAAACCCAAAAGGTTGTTATTAGCAGAAATGTTATCTTTAATGAATCTGCTATGTTACATGATGTTTCATCTACTAATGTTCCCATTGAGAGTGAACAACAGCCTATTGTTCAGGAGCCTACTGTTCAGGTGGAGCATGTTCTTGATTCAGGTGATACATCTGGTAATGAAATTTTTGATGCACATGATGAACCCGTCATTAATGATGATAATGTCACTCCCACTCCAAATCAGCCTATTGTTCCACCCAGTTGGAATCTTGCACGTGACAGAGTTAGGCGGGGTACTAACAAACCTGACAGGTTAATTGGAGAGTGCAATATTGTTTCTTTTGCTTTATCTGTTGCAGAAGAAATTGAAGGTAATGCTGAGCCTTCTTCATATTCCGAGGCTATTATTTCTAGTGATAGTAATAAGTGGATGACCGCTATGCATGATGAGATGGAATCACTTGAAAAGAATGGCACTTGGGATTTAGTAAGATTACCTAGAGAGAAGAAACCTATTCGTTGCAAGTGGGTTTTCAAGAAGAAAGAAGGTATTTCTCCTAATGATGAGACAAGATATAAGCAAGGTTAGTTGCTAAAGGTTACAGTCAGATTCCAGGTATTGACTATAACGAAGTCTTTTCTCCTGTTGTGAAGCATAGCTCTATTTGCATTTTACTCAGTATTGTTGCCATGCATGATCTTGAACTTGAAAAATTGGATGTTAAAACTGCATTCTTACATGGAGAATTAGAAGAGGATATTTATATGGAACAACCTGAAGGTTTTGTTATTCCTAGAAAAGAAAAGCTTGTCTATAAGTTAAAGAAATCTCTTTATGGATTGAAGCAATCCTCGAGATAGTGGTACAAGAGATTTGACACCTTTATGCTCTCTCAAGGTTTCAAAAGGTCTAATTATGATAGTTGTGTTTATTTGAAAACTGTCAAAGGTTCAACTATTTATTTGCTCCTTTATGTTGATGATATGCTGATTGCTGCAAAGAGTATGTCAGATATTGATGAACTAAAGAAGCAATTGAGTAATGAATTTGAGATGAAGGATTTGGGTGCAACAAAGAAAATACTTGGCATGGAAATATCCAGAGATAGACCATCTGGAAAGGTGTATCTCAGTCAGAAGGGATATATTGATAAAGTTCTTCGTCGTTTTAATATGCATAATGCCAAGCCGGTGAGTACTCCGTTAGCTGCACACTTCAAATTATCATCAGCTTTATGTCCTAAGTCAGATGCCGATATTGAGTACATGTCTAGAGTTCCCTATTCAAGTGCAGTTGGTTCACTTATGTATGCCATGGTTTGTTCTCATCCGGATTTATCATATGCATTGAGTGTTGTCATTAGATACATGGCTAATCCTGGAAAGGAACATTGGAAAGCAGTTCAGTGGATTTTCAGATACCTGCGAGGTACTTCTAATGCTTATTTACAGTTTGGGAAATCTAGAGATGGACTTGTTGGTTTTGTTGATTCTGATTTTGCTGGTGATTTGGATAAGAGAAGATCGCTCACAGGTTATGTTTTCACCATTGGTGGTTGTGCTGTGAGTTGGAGAGCAACTTTGCTGTCTATTGTGGCTTGTTCCACTACTGATGCCGAGTATATGGCTATTTCTGAGGCATGCAAAGAAGCTATCTGGTTGAGAGGTTTGTATTCTGAGCTTTGTGGAGATTCATCTTGCCCTACCGTATTTAGTGACAGTCAAAGTGCTATATATCTTACAAAGAATCCAATGTATCATGAGAGGACAAAGCACATTGATGTCAGATTTCATTATATTCGAGATGTTGTTGCTGAAGGCGATTTGAAGGTATGCAAGATAAGTACTCATGATAATCCAGCTCATATGATGACAAAGCCAGTTCCCATCAATAAGTTTGAGCTTTGCACAGGCTTAGTTGGTATTTCTCACTAGTCCTATGGACTTTGACGCACAAGGTGTTTAAGCTAATTTGAATGGAGTTATTCACTTTCTTCGACTACTGAAGGGAATTTGGCTCAAGGTGGAGATTGTTAAATAGTGATCCAAATTCTAGTACCGTATTGGACTAGACGTAGTACATACGGTGTGGGCCTTTTGCGTTGGTACCGACGCGTACGAGTACAACTCGTTTACTTGTCCTACAAGGACTCCTATGTGTTGCCCCTCATATATATCCCATGTAGTCGCACCTTAGACGGTCTGTCGTCTCGTGCTTGTAATACTCATCCTTATAGTGATCGCGCCTTCGTGCGTCCGTGGTTTTCTCCCGCAAGAGTTTTCACGTAAAAATCCGTGTCTCTCTGTCTCGTTTATTCTCGTTATTATCTAACAAAGCCTGCGCATTCTGGAGGTGTCATCTGGATGGATATGTGCTGCATTTTGCATATCGTAGTGATCTGTTAAATTCTGTATTTTCTCTCAAGTCCTCTGCATCCCACATATCCAAGTTCATTCTTTCATTCACGAAAAAAGAAGTTTGTTCTCTTGATATGGCACTGCGGATCAAATACTGTCAACTTATTCAGAAAGTGTTATACCTATACTTTTTTCCAGCTAGTGCTTCCACTAGCATGCATGATCTGGACAATTAACTTACTAGCGGCAACACTATATGGAAGTTCTCTAGATGCTCTTGCATTGATATTTATAGCAGCCATCTTCAGTTGATGGTTATCTCAACAGGAATCCCGTAGTACTACTCAACGTTTCAAACTGTACTGGCATGAAGGTGCCAGTCTTATGAGATAGTTGTCAATTCTACTCTACATGGGAAGTGAAAAATCATGATATGTTGTGTACTTCGTATTATTGGCCACAAGTTTTGTGTGTGTTGAGAAAACGATTAAGAGTATATGTTGCAAACATGATGAGAGGTGGGTGAAACTTGTATGTTGTTTTCTTATGCATGACAGGTGTTTGGGCATGATTCATACATTTGGATTTGGTCGTAGCAGCCATTAGAAATGAAATTCAGAGATGAGCAGAGCAGAGTGGGGGAGCTGACAGTGGTATCGCGTAGTAGTGTTTTGTGACAGTTGAAGCTCTAACAGATTTAGCATTCACCTGGATGGAAGAGAAGCCCGGTTCTGTTTTGTACCTTGTCATCTTCAGTTGAAGCTCTGAAACTCTGAAGACTGAAATTTCTGAAGAAATCGACATTTTTTGGAGTAGCTCATGGTCTCTGCTACAACCAAATTATTCACACCCAAAAACATTCTCTGTTGCTTATTGGGAGTAAAACAGAGTATCAAGGAGTAAAGCTGTTATGGCGCTGCTAGAAGGAGGACGCGAGAGGGCTGGCCGGGGGCCTTTTTGCCCATGGCCGGGCGAGAGGGAAGGGATTTCCTTCTTAATTCTTGCTTGATTAGATTGATACATTTCCTCTCTTTATATAGAGATGTTTACTTGACTCCCAAGAAAGGCTTACTTGACCCCTAAGAAACCGACCCTTATCTCTAATTAACCCTAAGACTAATGGGCCCATTAGGCCCATTACGTACTCTAACACTACACCCCACCTGGACATGCAGCTTGTCCTCGAGCTGCAGCCTAACCAACTTATAACCATGACTCGACGCAACACAAACCTAACACCTAAAAACAAGCCTTTTACATCTCGGCTTGTTTTATTATTCTCAACCTGAAACGGACTGGGACGCTTTATTTTGGACCCCTTAACAAAAAGTGGACAACATCCGCACGTCGGCCGTGCACGTGTACAGCCACCTGGATCCCATGGACACCATCTGAACAAAAGAAGTGCATGTGTATGACCACCTGGAAGTGGTCGCAAGAGTGACCAGCAGAGGCGCCCTCGCGGCAGCCGGTGGCGGAATGCAGTGGTGCTACGCGGTGCGCTACTGTCGGTGACACCATGCCTTCTCCCTGCCGGACGGCTGTTGGTCTCCATCGCACATGGAAGAATGGAGGGCTTGCGATGGAGAATGACGAGGAGGGGTGCGCCCCCCCAACCGCCGATGTCGCAGACTTTGAGGTCGCTGCCCGCGCGAAAAATAGCATGCCCGCTGCCCGTGGGGGAAACCGCATGCCCAAGATCCCCGACGCAGCGGATGAGATCAAGGTCCTTTGCGCAGCGAAGGGCAACTCGGAGGAGCGGCAGCTGCAGACCACGCATCTCCCGCACACACCGACGCGTTAGGAGGCCGCGCGTAGCAGCCTGCAACCTCATCGCCGCCGACACGTGGCGGGTAGCGATCCAAGACGGAAACAGTGACGGCGGGGACTGGACTTGGTGAAGCGGGACTCCCGCCGGTGCGGTCGATGCGGGACCAGAGCTGACCGGCGGTGGCTGCTGCAGCTGCAGCGACTGCTGCGGTGGCGCACCGGGCAGGGGCAGAGGCTGCTGCAGCGGAGCGCCGGGCGCGGCGAAGGCCGCTAGGAGCGGCGGCTGTCACTGCAGCCAGGGCTGGGCGGTGGTGGCGATGGATGGCAGTTGCAGCGGCTGCTGCAGTGGCCAGGTGAGCGCGGCGAAGGCCGCCTGGTGCGGCGGCAGCCACGGCAGCCATAGCGGCGCGGGGGCGGCGATGGACGCTGGAGGCGCGGCGGGACCCGGCGCCGGCCACTGCGGCCACTGTGGGGCGGCGGCGGGCGGCGGCGGCAGCGGCAGCTGCAGCTGGGCCTGCAGCATCCCAGCGAACGCCGCGGAGGCCCCTGGATGCGGCGAGTACCATGGCAGGGCCGGCTGCCCGGTGGCGGCGGTTGGCGGAAGGGGCGGCGGCGGCCCGTAGGGGCTGGCCAGGTACAGCCGGATCCCCTGGACGGCTGTGACAAGGTCGTTGAGGACCCCGGTGATCTCTTCCGGAGTGTAGGCAGCGGCCGGTGGTGCGGTGGAGGGCGCCGGCATCTGGGCGGTGGTGGCGCCGGAGGATGCGGCCAGCGGCGCGGACGGGGAGGGCAGCGGCGCGGTGTAGATGGCCAGCGGCGCGGTGGTGACGGTCGGCAGCGGAAGCGACGCGGTGGCCGGCGGCGAAGACATGATCGGAACTGAGCTACCTGATACCAAATTGTTATGGCGCTGTTAGAAGGAGGACGCGAGAGGGCCGGCCGGGGGCCTTTTTGCCCACGGCCGGGCAAGAGGGAAGGGATTTCCTTCTTAATTCTTACTTGATTAGATTGATACATTTCCTCTCTTTATATAGAGATGTTTACTTGACTCCCAAGCAAGGCTTACTTGACCCCTAAGCAACCGACCCTTATCTCTAATTAACCCTAAGACTAATGGACCCATTAGGCCCATTACATACTCTAACAAAAGCAAAGACCATGTTTTTGGGGTGATTCATTTGGTTGTTTGCTACGCTGTTTTAAAGAAAGAGAGATGCAGAGTTTTGAACCTCTGCAGCTGTTTCCAGAATAGAGATATAGATGGCTCTCTGCCTTACGCAGCTGATTCAAACTTGTAGTAATCCAACATCCATGAGAACACACTAGCAAACATGCCCGTGCGTTGCAACGGGTGAAAAAAATATACATCTTTGACCTAATTTTGACACGGCAACCCTTTTAAAAAATAGCAGTGCAATGATCTGTGGTTTGCGACAGTGCAAATGCTAATTATGATAAAGTAGGGTTTCATCTCTCTGTAAGACACTTCCTAATTTTCCTAATACATGCAAATGAATAACAGATTTGAAAGCCCAAACTGCACAGGTATCGCCCCTGGGCTGTGGCATAGTAATCTCACCACGCACGTTTGTCGGTCCCCTCATGATCGGTCGGCCCGGCTCTTCGTTGGTTTTTTCGTCCTACCTTTTCTAGTGTTGCATGTTGATTTGCTATAATAATAGGGGAGAAGACATGCCTATTTTTCTCATATTTTTGATTTTGCTGGTGAAATCAAAAGTCCTCAAATAAACAAAAATATTCATACATAATAATTTTCTAAATTCAAAAAATCCCTAATTTAGAAAATGTTCATGGTTATTTTAGAGAAATAAACAAAAAAGAAAAGAAAAAATGACAAAGCAAAAAAAGAAATGGGAAAAGCCCCAAAAGGTAACCAGTAAAAAACCAGAAAAGAAAAAACCAACTGAAATCTTCTAGGTTCTTCCTAAAATATATGTGTGGGGCCACTTATGTACTTGCCCTAGGAGCTTGCGGGCGCTTCCCCTTTTTCCACGGGGATGGGCAGCTCGACGTCGTCCTATCGCTCCTGCTACAAGGTGAGGTCGTGTTCTCTTTGACATGACCACTGCTGTCGACGTCAACGGCATGTATTGCTTCGATGGCCTATGCTTGAGCACGGGTGGTTAGAGGAGTCAATGACCGATTGGACTAAGTTTTCAGCACTACATTTTGCTTCAAGGGTTTCTGCCAACTTTATCCTCTAAAAAAAAGACCGAGACAAGTTGAGCTCCTAACCATTCCTTTTTCTTTTTTGATGAGGGGTCCAAACTATTCCTGGTGTGTTGGATTTTGCATTTGCAGCTAACTTCATCCCCTACCGCTAAAAAAAAAAAGCTACCTTCAGGTCAATTCCGCCCAAACACACACGGCCAGTACGCACTTATGCTTGTGCATATACGAAGATGCTCTACCATTTTTTGCATCAGGCCATGCCTCCTGATCGATTCTCGTTCCACGTCCACCAGAGCTCTTGGTTTGTGCTGAATCTGGATACGATCTGCCCCGGAGCGGAATGCAACGTCCGGCTCCACCATTTCCCTTTATTCCCGCTGAGTCTAACACTAAAACGTGAATAGATACATCCGTATGTAGATAAATTTAAGACAAGAATTTTGAGACGGAGAAAGTATAATATCCCATTAATTAGCCCACAGCAGCAGTCTCCTTCCTTCCCCATCCATCAAGTATGTTCTTTTCTACGTCAGCCCACAAATCTATTTAAATTAAAGCAACCCCCCGCATGTCCTTCCTCTTTTATCGAGTTACTATTCTCGATTTGTTCCTTTGATTCTTGGTTCTCGAGGCTTGTTATAGGAAACTTTGTAAATGTATATAAATCAGTAGAATTTCGTGTAAAGAACCGAGGTGGTACTATTGGGCCATCAACCCTATATTTTGCATGAATGTATTACTATCTCAATTGGTTGTAGGCTTCTCTATCTAACATAACAGGAAGGTGAGGGATCGAATCTCACATGAGCTTTTATTATTATTTTTAATTTTTAATTAACTGATCAACTGCGTATCAGGCCCAGACCGGCCCACTGGAGCGTGCAGGCCGCCGGCTATTTTTTGGGCTATCGAGGGCTGCTTTCTGTTTTTGCTGCTCAGGTGCGACGTGGCCTGTTTTTTTACCGTGTGGATGGAACGGACGAACCAAATTTTGACGTACAAAACGGACCAAAAATCCGGAGGAAGAAGAGTTACACCTTTTAATAGTAGGTATAGATTTGTTGTTTATGTTTGGGTTTGTTTATGGGCTTATGGCCCAATAGAATAGTTATCTAAAAAATCCAGACTAGTAACGTGCATGTAGTTATTTTATTTCCATTTTGTTAATTTTTTTCCACCGTTAAGCCAGCAGGGGTCGAACGATCCAGGTCCGTGCTGTCAAGGCCCAAAATGCTGCCGTGCTCCATGCGTGCGAGCAAAGAAAATCCACTACGATTCACCCCGTCCCCGTGCGTCTGTGCGTGTTGCTATCCGCCTTCAACCCTACGTCGACGTCTCCATCCCCACATCTACGCAAGCCCGGTGGCGAGCAATGATTCCCCATCGCGGCAGTTCCCAAGAGACGGCGCTGGAAGATGACGACCTGCTGGGGGAGATCCTCCTCCGTCTCCCTTCTTTGCCGTCATCCCTCCCGCGCGCCTCCGCCGTCTGCAAGCGCTGGCGAGGGCTCGTCATCGACCACGGATTCCTCCGCCGCTTCCGCGCGCATCATCGGGAGCCGCCCCTCCTCGGCGCCTTCTTACATCATCCCGGTGATAAGAACATCTCCAGCCGTTGAGCCTCTAAGGAGGCATTTTTTTCGTCTACTTGGGGGTGTAGAAGTGCATGCTCTAGCCAATGCAACCAAAAGACCGATCTGATGGAAAAGACTAGGCAACACATTATACGTCAACACTCCCCCTCACGTGTGGCTCCCCCAGGCCTAAACATGGACCGAAAGTGGGCTGCAATTTAATTGCGCTAGCCGGGTCTTGAACTCAAGACCTCTTGGCTCTGATACCATGTAGAAGTGCATGCTCTAGCCAATGCAACCAAAAAACCGATCTGATGGAAGAGACTAGGCAACACATTATACGTCAACAGGGGGCTACCGGCGAAAAATATAGCCTGGGAGTGGAAAGCTATCCACTCGTTGCGTCCCCTCCCCCCCCCCTCCCCGAACCACCACGCGAACCGCAAGTGGCTAGCGAAGCCGGACGGGGCGAGCAGGCAGGGAGCAAGGCGGGCGCGGAGGAAGCCGCGGGAGGCGGAGCCGGCGCGAGCCGACCAGCCGGCGTGCGGGAGGCCGGCCGGGCGAGGAGGCGAGCGGACGGGGCCGGACCCGGCGCCGCTGCTAGAGCCAGACAGGGCGATGGTGAGGTACGGCGCCGGCGCGCGCACCACGGTGTCCCGCGAGGTCTCGGACGAGCGGAGACGCGGCGTCCTACCCGCGAGCTCCGTCGCCCGCCCCGTCCTTCCTCCTCCGCCATGGCCGTCGGGGGCACGAATACGTCGACGCCACCCTCCTCCTCGTCTGGCTCTTCCTCGTCGGCGGGTGCTTCTTGGGCGGGGGCAGGAACTCCCGTGGCCGCGCCCGTGGCCGCGCCCTCCCGTGGCCGCCCCGGCCTTGCCTGCTCCGGCCTCGCCCGTCGCGGCCTTGCCTGCTCCGGCCATGACTCCGCCTCGCCATCTCTGGCCAGCGCCCGCCCTGGCCTCGCCAGCCCCGTCCACGCACGGCGAGCTCCGGCCTCGCCCGCCCATAGTACATGGAGAGTAGAACCGGGGAGAGAGGGAGTGTGGGCGTGGAGAGGAGAGACGGAGTGTGCTACACGTGGGTGGGCCCGGAGAAGAGAAAGGGGGAGAGAGAGGCTGGCAAGTGGGGCAGCGCCTGCAAAAAGCTAACCGGTGTCCCAGCTGCCCCCCGGCGGGCTGGGTGCGGGGTGGGCGTGCCGGCGCTAACTTTTGCAAAATCCGGTGCAAAACGAAGTCTTGGGGGCCTGGCTGGGACGTTTTTTACCTGCCGGTGCTAAAAAAAGGTGCCTGGGGGGGCATCCTGGGGCCCTAGTGGAGATGCTCTAAGCTCAAGTTTACTCCTATCCTGCCCGCTCCGGACCACATTCCTTCTCCGTACCTCGACAAAGGGGCCCGCTTGCTCAGTTGCCGCCATGGCCGCTTCCTCATCATACACCGGGAGCGCGTGGATGTCTTCGTGTGCGCGACCACACCTCCAGCAACCAGCATCGTTTGCTAATACCACCCGAGTTCAAGGGGAGGTACATCAATGGGGCGGTGCTATGTGCTTCCCGCGAACCGAGACATGTGCACGGCGATTGCCACTCCACCCCCTTTAAGGTGGTCTTGCTGCTTGTATGTGCTAAGAATGGTTGACCTCTCACCTCTATTTATTCCTCTGAGACCGACACATGAGCCGATCTCATCTCAACAGAGTTTCAATATCATGGTTGTTTTGACGATTATTTTAGCACCCTTGTTGGTAATGTACTTTACTGGTCATTTAAGTATGTGATGAAGGGTATACTTTGGTTTGATTTGGAAAGTCAAATCCTTGATGTGCTCGAGGGGCCTTCCCGTATGTATCATTCAGGCAACCATCAGATCATTCAGGCAGAGGATGGCGTAGTTGGTCTTGCCACGATGTCTCGCCATTACAACAACATTCAAATGTGGCAGAGGAATATGAATTGCCACGGTGTATCCACATGGATGTTGTGGAAGACCATTGAGATGCATAACATTCTTGGGATCCCTCCTCAGGCCGAGGGACAGAAGACCTGGCTGAAATTTATACTAGGATATGCTGAGGATACTGGGATATTTTTATATATGAACGGGAGTGTCTATATGGTTGAACTAGAGTCTATGCAATCTAGGAAGCTTTGTGAAGCCCGTAATACTATTACTTACTGTCATTCTTTCAGGAGTTTCTATGCACCAGGTGATAGTTCATTCCTAGTCCTCATATTGTAGGAGTGATCTAATCTTGCTATATTTTGTTCGTGGATTCTCAAATACCGTTGCTAGATAGACGATCATAGCTACTGTACTGTTTAATATATGTTATCATTCATATAAAATGCTAAATGAGTAACTGGAAAATCAAATGTCAAATGTTTAACTCATTAGGCATGTTTGAAACCTCGGAGCTAGTTTTATTCTTCTATCCGGTATCTCTAATGTTGTTGTTCAGAAATTGTTTAATCCCTCGCTAATGTGTGAAAATACTTTGAAAGAAAGTGAGCTAATCGATACAACTATTAGTTATGTGTTGGTATTACCTATTGATTGACTGGCTGTTATGTAATTATTGATTTGGTTGTTCATTCATCCGATAGCATGGATGATTTGGACAAATAATTTACCAGCTCAATTGTATGAATGCATAATCGTATATGGTATCTCACATACATTAATTCTTGATGTGAGCAGGTGGAAGGGAATTAAACTAGCCAGCTGGCCCTGTAGATTTAGAACATGGATCTCTATCATCCTGCTGCACAACTTGGTTACATCTGATTGCATGCGTGATTGCAGTGCAGGCCCTTGATGGCAGTGGAGCCAACCAAAGGCTAACATCTGTGTTGTTGCATATCCTGCAAAGACAAGTATTGTAGCTGTTGGAGGCAGAAGCGATGCTGGATCGGCAGTTTGTTTCTTAGAATTTTTTCTCTCCATATCTTTGGCAAAGACAAGTGGTGTGTATTTTATATCATGGCGAAGTATCGAGTGAAAACGGCCATTCAGTGAAAACTTGAAAACTATCCTCGTATGCCTTTGGATCACAAACGTATGGTACAAATCAGAGGTGGGAATCTCCCCAGCCACTTAACCACACTTTTCCCGAAAACCCCCTGCCTGTACGTGCTGGCTTGGTAAGGGTTCAGAAAAAAAAACAGATGGTGTTCAATCTATGCCGCCATGGAGCCTCGGCCGGTGCCGATCGCCATGTGCGCTGACCCTCCGGCGGACCTGTGCCCTAGCTCTCCAACGGCCCCATGCCCCCATCCTTAAGCACTCTTCCTCGCCCTCCAAAGGTTCCGTCCAGGAGCGCTCGCCCTCCGCCGGCAGTGATCCCCTACCCTTTGCCGGCCCCGGCCATGATTCAGATGCAGTCCTGAATGACAACTTAGATGGCCTTGTATCTCTGAATATTTGTACTGAAGCTCATTGGTACTTGTGCCAACATTTTGCTAGGAGATTATCATTTTATCTCTGAATATTTGTACTGAAGCTCATGTGTTGGATGAATTTTAGATGGCCTTGTATCTCTGAATATTTGTACTGAAGCTCATGCGTTGGATGAATTTTTCGATGGCCTTGCATCTCTGAATATTTGTACTCAAGCTCACTTGTTGGATGCATTTTAGATGGCTTTGTATCTCTGAATATATGTGCAAGAATAATGTTTCTCATGGCAAATTGTTTCTTTTTACTAGCTAGAATTAGACAGGGTAATAAGGCATAAGAGGTTAATTGATTAATGCCAATTCCTGTGTATTGTAGGTGATGGATTAGTCAACTCAGAATTTAGCAAGACTGAAGATGTTAACCACCAGTACATACATGGCATGTCACTGAATTCTACTGTCTGAATGTTATCTCATGAAATTTACTAATCTCTGAGTACCACCAGTACATGCTTGGCATTAGTGGGTGTACAAATATACATAGACAACATCAGCACATGAATTTCAGTACACCAGCACTCTAAATGAGTGAAGAATGAACATGGATGTAAAAGAAGCAAAATCCTTTTGTGTTATCCATGTCACTGAAATGTCAGAAAAGATTTCTTGTACCACATTCATTCAAGTATTTTCTGTAGATTTACACTGATTCACATGCAGCAAAAGAACTAGGATTTATCTGCTCATCCACATTCATTCAGTTACAACAAAACATCATCAACATTCACGTGGAGCAGTTTTGAAGGGCAAGCAAGCCCCTGGGTCGCCGTTGCATGGATGCAGCGCCACGGCCGCTCGTTTCCTCCGTCCCTCATGTGGGGGCAGCGCCGGGTTGCCGTCGCATGGATGCAGCACTGCGGCCGCTTGGTCTCCCTCGCGTGTGGGTGAATCGCCGGGTCGCCGCCGCGCGGAGGCATCACCATGGCCGTCGGTCGTCGTTGCGTGAGCGAGCGCCGGCCCGCCAGAGCGTGTGGTCAGTGCCGGATCGCGGTCGCGTCGGGGCGCCGCCGCGGCCTCCGAGTCACCGTCGCTAGGGGAGCGGCTCTGCAGTCAATCGCCGCTGAATTGCCGTGGCCTCCGGGTCGCCTTGGCGGCTGGAGAGAAAGGGAGAAGGGGATAATTCCGGGTAGTAGGGGGTTTTCGCGAAAAGTGTTGTTAAGTGGCTGGTGGGATTCCCACCTCTGGTCTACACCATACGTTCGTGATCCGAAGGCGTACGAAGATAGTTTTCAAGTTTTCATTGAATGACTGTTTTCACTCGATACTTCGCCGTTAGCTTTTGGTAGGCTCCTTTGCCATCAAGGGCCAGCACTGCATTCACGCATGCAATCTGATGTAACCAAACTGTGCAGCAGGATGAGAGAGATCCATCTTCTGAAACTACAGGGCCCGCCAGCTAATTTAAATCCCTTACAACTGCTCACATCAAGAATTAATATACATGAGATATATACGATTATGTATTCATACAAATTTTTTTTTTTGAATTTTCAAGGGGGGGGGGGGGGGGGGATTCCCCACCTGAATTGTATTCATTTGCCTATAAGGCTTTGCAGCCTGTCGCAAGATAGGTTCAAGTGAACCAGAGGTACAGGGGATACAAGGGAGGAGAAATAAAATAAAACAACACAACATACCGGCAACACACAAGACGCCACACACAACAGGGGAGAACAAGGAGGGAAACACAACAGAGAGCACCGCCGGTGTAATCGAACGGCATCGGCCAGCCGAGACTAAACCAAGACACTGCACCGTCGACGTAATCGAAAGGCTCCACACAACCGAGACTGCACAACGCCGCGACACCACCTGCGTCACGGGGCACATTTGAAGGGTCACACGAGGCCGAGACGACGCCACACCACCTGTGTGCCACCGGCGTCGCCAGGGGGCATCACCAAGCAGACCAAACCACGGCACTGCACCGTCGACGCAATCGAAAGGCACCGCGCATCCGAGACTGCACAACGCCACAACACCACCTGTGTCGGGGGTACATTCGAAAGGACACCCGAGGCCGAGACGACGCGCACGGCACCTGTGTGCCACCGGCGAAATCGCAAGGCACCGCCTAGCCGAGACACACCAAGAAGCACTCGAGCACGAACATCGCCGAAGACACAAACCCACCGTCGACCCCCAAGCCGGCCGCAACACCATCAACATCAACCACACCCCACCGACAACCGCCACCCACGCAAGCCGTCGGATATCACCAATAGCCATGGTCTCCAAGACGACGCCTCCAAGGAGGTGGCGACGAAGCTGACGCCGTCGTCATCCGATCTAGCAAAACAAGATCTTGGGCTTTCGCCCGGAGACACTCTCGAGGGATTTGGGTGAACTGGACTCCTCAGTAACGCCTCCAAGAAGGTGAACGACACCAAAAATGGCGCCGCCGTCACCGGCATCAACAGCAGTTTTTGCAAGGATTTCTCCAGGAGCCAATCACGACCAAATCGCCTGAGATCCAAGACCTGGCACACCTAAGGCCGCCGACGCAGGCCACGAGAGGGGAGCAGAGCACCCCCAACTTACCACGAAAAGGAGCAGAATCCGTCGCCGTGGATCCTGGGACTCCCTCCACCTCCCCTTCCCCCGTACAAGCAAGACTGGCCAGAACAAGAAGCTTGCCATAAGGACCAGCACGGCACAGTCACGAACGAGGGAAGGGATGCAGGAGAAACGCCGCCGCCCGCCAGATCTGGAGCAACACGGGGCAGCAGGGCCAGCACCGGCCGCGCACGGCGCGTCACCCGGCCAGCCGCGCGTGCCCCAGCCTCCACACCAGCGCAGCCAGCCACGGGACGCCGCAGCCGAGCCAGCGGGCAGCCCCGCGCCCGAGGCACCGCGCCCCAAGCCGCCGCTCAAATCCACCCACTCGCAGCTCCGCGCCCGCGCGCGTAGCCCCACGACGCCGCCGCTGAAGCCGGAAGCCGCCGAGACCAGGCCCCGCTCGCAGATCGACGCGCCGGCCAACAAGTGACCACCGCCGTGCCCGAGAGCCACCCGTTGACGCGAGGAGGATCCCTGCCGCTGCCGTCAGCCGCGCGGCTTTGCCCCACGACGTCCTCCGGCAGCGGCAGAGTGAGGATGGACGGGCGGCGGCGGCGGCGCTAGCTAGGGTTGGGGGGGGGGGCGCCCGAGTCGCCCGCACGGGGAGCGACGCGGGCGGTGGGGGGGGGGGGGGCTCCTTCCATTCATACAATTGAGCTATACAATATATAGCTATCATCGAGTATATAGTTTGCTTAATTCAGAGTAAGACCGTTGAGGAACAAGGTCGACGCCATATGTTCATGGCACTATTACATAGTTGAGTCCTCAGGGAAGAGTTGTGTTTTCTTCTGAATCCAGTTCCATGGGTGTAAACTGAGCATACATTCAGTCTCCATTCATATGATCCAACAAGCAAGATGCCAACTTGAACAGCATCACCGAGTTCATTCTAAACACTGGTTGTGACAATTCTCGACAAATACTCGTCGTGAACATCCATACATAGTGAGAAACTGGAAAAATACCGGTCGTGACCATTATCGATAAATAATATATCATATCATAAAATGTAAAAGGAAAACAGAACCTGAGCTAGCTAACAACGGTGGTGACTGGGGTCTTATTGATACACCAAAGAGGTGCCGAGAACTTTACCTAGAGTGAATGGCACGTCCATAGGGTTCAACGCAATGTATGTGATAAGGACTTCTGGCATCCGAGGATGTTCCAGCAAGCCAAATGGCATCAAGCCTTGGTTTTGTTCTCAGGTTGGATTACCTGGATCATTAGTCCGAATTGCTGTAGCTGATCTTGGCATGAGACTTTCGACGGGACTAACCTGTTCTCAATTCTCATCCACAACCACTTGGCAAGGTAAAAAAAATGCTGGGTTTCCCTCCAGGTCCCAAATCAATTAAACTACTATCACAAACACTCTACACATTCATGTCCACACTCATTAAGCACAACCAACACTAACAGCTGCTACAACTGAATGAATTTGTCCAGACACCATGTCATGTATAAACATGCATACATCACTAACCTGCTGCAAGCCTACAATGGAATGAATGTTTGCGAATTCTTCAGGTTACACCAAGCAACTCGAAGATATATAGAAATCACAAATAGTCTGCAGTCCCCATGCGGCTACATCATTAATTATTCTATCAACCGCATCAAAGTTTGTAGCAATGATATAAAATACACATCACTTGTCCTTGCCAAAGACATGGAGAGAAAAAAAATCTAAGAAACAAACTGCCGATCCAGCATTGCATCTAAGTTGTCATTCAGGACTGCATCTAAATCATGGCCGGGGCCGGCAAAGGGTAGGGGATCACCGCCGAAGGAGGGCGAGCGCTCCTGGACGGAACCTTTGGAGGGCGAGGAAGAGTGCTTAAGGATGGGGGCATGGGGCCGTTGGAGAGCTAGGGCACAGGTCCGCCGGAGGGTCAGCGCACATGGCGATCGGCACCGGCCGAGGCTCCATGGCGGCATAGATTGAACACCATCTGTTTTTTTTTCTGAACCCTTACCAAGCCAGCACGTACAGGCAGGGGGTTTTCGGGAAAAGTGTGGTTAAGTGGCTGGGGAGATTCCCACCTCTGATTTGTACCATACGTTTGTGATCCAAAGGCATACGAGGATAGTTTTCAAGTTTTCACTGAATGGCCGTTTTCACTCGATACTTTGATGCGGTTGATAGAATAATTACTGATGTAGCTGCATGAAGACTGCAGACTATTTAATTCAGAGTTTCAGACTGGTGATCTAAGTAATCCAACCTGATAACAGAACCAAGGCTTGCTGGAACTTTTTTGGATGCCTTGAGTCCTTATCACATACGTTGCGTTGAACCTTATGAACCAGTATTTGTCGAGAATGGTCACAACCATTCTTTCGAATGAACTTGGTGATGCCTTTGAAGTTGGCATCTTGCTTGTTTGCAAGTGCAACAGTTGTACATACATGCTGGTTGGATCATATGGATGGAGACTGAATGTATGCTCAGCATACAACCATGGAACTGGGTTCAAAAGAAAACACCCACTCGTCCCTGAGGCTTGAACTATGTGTAATAGTGCCATGGACATATGGCGTCGACCTTGGCCCTCAACATTCTGACTCTGAATTAAGCAAACATGCTGGCATGAAGTGTCTTACCGTCATTTGCCGACAGCTCTGCGATCGTGTTTGCACCGAAAAACTTCCTTCTTTCATTCATTCATTCAGAAGAAGAACCAAGATTGTTATGATCTCACAAGAAAGAAGAGAGCAGACTTGAAGTTGCATGTTTACTTGCAGCTACACACATATTGGTGTTCTTCGCAAAACCAAACAGGGATTCAGTTGAGAGGAATACTAAGTTTTAGTAAATCTAACAATTCGCCGGTCGTCCAACCACAATTATTTATTCAGAGAGGTGAGATTAGCAAGTTCGTGACTAAGATGGATCTGTTCTTTGTGAAAACACTAAAGGAATTCAATTGAGAGGGAAGAGATGCTGTTGATTAATCTAAGGATTTGCCGATCCTGCAACCACAACTCTTAATTAATTCAGCAAGGTGGGATTAGCATGTTGATGACTAAGTTGACTCTGCTCTGCAGTCAGTACAACTCTTATTATTTTTAGACGTAACTAACATCGTTAAGTTGCGCATTCTGGATGTGTCATCTTTATGGATGTGTGCTGCATTTTGCATATATGTTAAGTTCTGACTTTTCTCAAGTCCCCTGCATCTCACGTGTCAAAGTTAATTCCTTCATTTTATTTTTTTCGAGAAAACGCAAAAGAGTTTGTATTTCATTGCATTGAACAGGAAGACATCAGGGGTACAACCTCCAGGAAGGAGGGACACACACACACACACACGACCGTCCTCACCAAGCGACTACAACTAGGTAAGGAGGTGCCCTCAACAACAACACACAACGACATTAGGCCTCGCCCAGCCAGACCTCTAGCAAAAGATGGCAAGGCGCCGAGACTCGGAGCAACAGGGCAGCATCACCGCCATTGCTAGACACCACCAGGTACGATTGCAGCTCCAGAACTGCCCAGACCAACGTACCACACACCCATATGCCTAGGGTCGGCGGGTGAAAGGCAGGGCCCGACAGGAACTGGCGTAACATTCGTTGGGGGAGCGCCGGCGATGGCATACGTTGCGCCCTGCTCCCTGTGCAACCGTCGACGCCAGAGCGATGCATCACCAGCCACCATCTGTTGCCCGGTCCGGGAGGCAGGACCTAGGATTTCTCCCGGTGCTCTAGGAGGAGGTCCGGTTAGGGTCATGCAACGCCTCCAAGGAGGTGACGACACCCTAGGGCGTCGCTGTTGACAACACAGGCCATTGCTGCGCGGGGATTTCGCCCCGCCCCATGAGCAAGGACCTCGGATGCAGATTCAGACTGGACATGGCAGAGAACGCCGGAGAAGACAGACACACATGGAGGAGGGAAGCCTAGGAACGTCGACAGTCGCAGAAGTGGGCACCAGCCAGCGCAGAGCCAGCAGGCCGGCCACCGCCGGGAGCGCGTCCAGCAGGCAACAGCAGTCACCTGCACCGCGCCGACGCTGCGTCGGCCCGCAGCCTCCGCCACCAGGATCCGCCGGGGCACAACATCGCAGCAACCGTCATGGTTGTCGCGCGCGTGCTCACCAACCCAGCGGCGACCACTGGCGGCGGCAGGGAGGGGTGGGAGGAGGGAGAAGGGTGGCAGGGGCAGAGTGGTTGATGCGGGCCAGGGCGGGCCCGTGCTGCCTAGATCTGGGCGCCTGCAGCTCTGCCACTCGCTGCAGCGGCCAGCCGTTGCCAGGTAGCTCCACCATGCGCGCGCACCGCGCCATCTCGACCTCCCCTGCGCGCAGACCGCCGTCCGCCGCGCCACCGCACGCTCCAGCCGCTCCAGCGCGCCCAACACCTGCGAGCGAGCACGCGAACAAGGGCCTTGCCGCCGCCGTCCATCGACGTGGGCTTCGCCCGCCTGCATCCTCCGGCGGCGGCGAGGGGAGGGAGGGGAGGGAGGGGGCTTGGGTGGCGGCTAGGTTTTCGCCACCCGAGTTGCCCCTGGGAGCAACGCGGGGGCTTGGAGGGGGGTTAATTTTTTATATCACTGAGGATCAATATTGTCAACTTCTTCGGAAAGCAGTTGATAATACACCTAGCTATACTTGTTTCCAGCTAGTGCTTCCACTTGTATGCATGATTTGGACAATTATGTTACTAGCTTTTCAACTATATGACACTTCTCTACCTGCTCGTGCACTAACATTTATATATAGCAGCCATCATCAGTTCATGGTCATCTCCAGCCTGAGTACTGTAGTAGCACTACCCAATGTTTCAAACTGTACTGGCACAAAGGTGCTTGACTAATGAGGCAGTCTACATGGGAAGTGAAGATATGTTGTGAGGAACAATTTAGAGTATGTTGCAAACATGATGAGAGGTGAGTGAGTCTTATATGTTGTTTATGCATGACAGGTGTTCGGGCATGATTCATTCATTCGGATTCAGTTGCAACAGCTGTTAGGAATGAAATTTAGAGAAGAACAGAGCTGTTAGCATGGACAGTAGTATCGATGTACTAGTGTTCTGTGACTGTTGAAGGTCAACTGATTTGGCATTCACCTGGAAGAGAAGCCAGGGTTCCGTTTTGTACCTTGGCAACTGCAGAGTGATCGGTTGCAGAGACGACTTACTGACAGCAGCTGACGCTCTGAAACTTCCAGAAAAACCGGACCTTCAGTGCAGCTCAGACAACTTTTTGCTGCTTGCAAGTCTTCCAATGGACGACGTAGGTCTCCCGTCTTACAGCTTAGAGTGCAACCTGTCGCTATAGCACTCAACTTGTTATCTCTGAATTTTTCTGAAATTGGCTGAATTTTGTTGGAGCCTATCACTGCTTGGATCAGGTGAGGGAACACATTTGTTGAGGTGTGCCATGCTCGGCTGATTTTGCCATTTCTCCTTTGATGGGTGTGCCGGATGAGTTCTCTCTCTCTCGGCTACAGTCTTGGACAAATCTAATGACTCTTCTTGGGACATCACTTGTGTCTATGGCCCGCAGCTTGTCTTAGACAAGAACAACTTTTTGGTTGAGCTTGTTGCGTTGCAACCGATGGTTAAGAAAGAGTGGCTTGTGCTGGGAGATTTCAACCTCATTTGCAAAGCCAAAGACAAAAGCAATTCCAATGTTAATCTCAGACTTATGGGTCAATTCAGGAACACTATCGATGTGCTCGAGCTGCGAGACATTCCTCTCTTTGGAAAGAAATCCACATGGTCTAATGAAAGAGCAGGCACAACTCTAACCAAGATTAACCGGATGCTCATGTCCAATTACTGGGAGTCTAGATACCCGCAATATCAGCTTACCCCAGTCGCCTCTGCTGTCTCCGACCACTCTCCTTTGTTGCTGAAAAAAATGGATGTCAAGATCTACCATGGATTCAGATTTGAAGCGTACTGGCTGAGAATGCATGGTCTTGACGATGTGGTCTCCAAGAGTTGGAGTAAGCCCATGAGATCCAATGGACCGTTGCGGAGGCTCCATGCTGAACTTTCTTGTACTGTGTTGGCTTTGCGAGCATGGGATAAGAAGATCAAAGCCTCCTCCAACCTGGTGTTCAATGTGGCAAACGAGGTCATTTTTAACTTGGACTTGGCAATGGAGGAACGGGAACTCTCCGTGACTGAATGGGAGCTCCACAGAACTCTGAAGGCTCGGTTGCTAGGTATTGCGGCAGTGGAGAAAATTATGTGGCGCCAACGATTAACAATATCAAAGATCAAAGCAAGCGATGCTTCCTCCAAATTATTCCACCTAAGAGCGAATGGTCGAAGAAGGAAGAACCATATTCCTGTTCTTAGAGGTCAGAATGGTGATGTTAATGAGCACAAACTCAAAGAGGAGCTCCTTTTCAATCACTTCAAATCACTGTTGGGGACGTCTGGTGCAGAGAGGAAGGTGATCAACAGGAGCCTTCTACCGCATCCTTTCAGCTAACCTGCAGCACCTGGAGTTTCCTTTCTCGGAAGAAGAAATTAAGGTGGCTATCTTCGAGTTGCCGGATGAGAAAGCCCCAGGTCCAGATGGTTTTATAGGGAAATTCTTCAAAAGATTCTGGCTGCTAATCAAGGACGACCTGGTGGCTGCGGTGCACCAATTTTTTTGCCTTCGGGGAGACAACTTGAACCTTCTGAACTCTGCAAACATTGTCTTGCTCCAAAGGTTGAGGCTGCTGCTTTGCCAAGATTATATGCAATTTGTTAGCTAATAGGTTGGGGCCGAACCTGCAGCGTCTGATTTCTTGCACCCGAAGTGCTTTCATCCGAGGAAGATCTATCCAAGACAATTTCCTTTATGTCCAAAATACAATCAAAGATGCTCACAAGAGAAATATCCCTTTGGTCTTCCTGAAACTTGATTTCACCAAGGCTTTTGACTCTGTCGGATGGCCATATCTTCTGGATGTAATGTTGGCTTATGGTTTTGGGCAGAGGTGGAGAAACATTATCAGTTAGCTGCTGGCCACATCCTCTTCTCGGGTGCTTCTTAATGGGCGTCCTGGACCTCCTTTTGCTCACAAAATAGGCCTGCGACAAGGGGATCCACTTTCGCTGATGATTTTTATCCTTGCCATGGACCCCCTGCTGAGGATGTTTGAGTGTGCCACGAGCCGTGGCATCCTTGAGCCTATCCCTCGGAATGCCGTAAGGATGAGGACCAGCCTTTATGCTGATGATGCTGCAATTATTTCCTTGCCGGATCACTCTCAACTACTTGCTATCTTCAAGATTCTAGAAGTTTTTGGGTCCATCTCTGGCCTCAAAATCAACCCGGCTAAATGTGTCGCTTACCCTATTAGATGTCAACATAATGGTGTGCAGTCGTATCTGGCAAGCTTTGGTGGTTCTGTTGGATCTTTTCCGTGCAAGTATCTTGGGCTCCCCCTCTCCTTCAAAAAGCTGAGAAGGATTGATTTACAACCATTCCTTGACAAGGGCTCTGGGAGGTTAAGCAGATGGAAAGGAAAGCTTTTCAACCGGACAGGCCGCCTTGACCTGATCAATTCTGTCCTCACAGCCACCATCACCTTCTTCCTCACTGCCTTCACACCGAATGGATGGATCACTAAGAAGTTTGACAGGTTGAGACGTAATTTCCTTTAGAATGCCGATGAGGAGGCCCACGGTGGAAAATGCCTTGTTAATTGGAAAAGGATCTGCGCACCCAAGAATGTGGGTGGCCTGGGTATCAAGGATATCCACGCCTTCGGCCGTGCTCTCCGCCTTCGCTGGCCTTGGTATGAATGGGGTGAGGTTCAGAGACCATGGCAGGGGACTCCGGTGCCTTGTGAACAGGTCGATATGAACCTTTTTGCGGCTTGTACAACCATTTCTTTAGGTGATGGTCGAACCATAAATTTTTGGAGTCACAGATGGCTACAGGGTCTTGCTCCCAAGGAGATTGCCCCGAGTTGTTCAAAATGGTCAGATCCAAGAAGTTGACTATACGTGATGCGTTGTCCAATGGCTCTTGGATGAGAGGTTTGATGAATATTAGCTCATCGGTTTTAATGGACTCCTTCATCAGCCTATGGTGGACTTTGCAAGGAATCACCCTTCAACCTTGCCCGGATTCAATTCGCTGGAATCTAACTGCTAATGGAATTTACACCGCCAAGTCTGCACTTTCAGTTCCTAACCCGCATCCCCTAGCCGCATCTTCTGAATGTTTGGAACATCAAAGCGGAGGGGTAGATAAAATTCTTTATCTGGACTCTCCTTCAAAATAGATTATGGACTGCTGACAGACTTCTTCTTCTTCGCAATTGGGCCCACAATGATCTTTGCTCGTGCTGTGACCAGATTCTTGAATCTGCCAAGCACCTCATCCTTGATTGCCCTTTTGCGAAAGAGGTTTGGTTCAAGGGCAGCAACATCTTCCCGTCTGCTGCTCAGGCTGCCATGGGAGCGGATTCATCGCGGCATGGTGGAACAAAGTTCACACGCTCAAGAAGAAAGGAAATGCTACGGACGATTGCACGGCGGCAGTGTACATTGCTTGGAACCTTTGGATTGAGAGAAACAACAGAGTTTTCAAAGCTTCGACGGACTCTAGCCTTACTGTGTTGCTCCTTGCAAGAGATGCGATTAGCCTCCTTAGGCTATGTTCGGTTCCAAGGGATTATATCCACTTGGGGATCTAATCCGTGTAGGGTTTTGGTGTCGCCACCCAATCCCCACGTGGAACCATTCCACCGGAGGGATCACCTAATCTCTGTTCGGTTACACCCACCAGCAAAAACACTTCTAAGTATACAGCAGTATACAACGGCACATCAGCACAACAGAAGTAATACAAGTCTTGTTTAGTAGTGGGAGCAATCAGTGACAATTACAAGTGGGAATCAGTAGCAATCAATTCATTGGAAGCCAAAAAAGAAACTTGTGGTTTGTTCAAAAAAACAAAGGAGAAATTACATTGTACAGTTGCAGTTCAGCAGATGAAATTACGATCAGTAGATAAAATTACGATCAGTAGATGGATCGTTTTGGGGCTAATAGCGCCTAGACAACGAGCTGATCAATCGGAGCAGCTGAACTGCGCCACTGCAGACGCCGGAACTGCAGCCGGAACGCAGGGCCGTACCTGCACGACCGACGGAGGAAGCAGAGGGACCTTTGGATCTTGGGACTGACGGACGTCGGAGGGAGAGGGCCGCTGCCGCCGGATCTAGAAGGGCCGTTGCCGCCATCAGTTAGATCCGTGTCGCCGCCGAGCTTGAGCCGCTGCAACTAGATGCGGCGGCGCCGGTTGGACAGGTGAGAGGGAGGAGGGCGGGGTGGTGGGAGCACGCCGCCGCAGTCTCCTCCAATAGCGCTGCTGCTGCTGTCCCTCCTTCTCCGGCGCCGGCGTCGGCGTCGCCGCGACACGAGAGAGATCGGGCGAGAGAGGGTGTGGCATTTCGAGCGAGAGACGGGGTTTGCTTCCACGAGTCGGGACGCGTGGGTCGTTTCCCGGCGATTTCCACGCGGTTTGGGAGGTGTTTAATCCCGCCCGGGTCTAAACGAAGGCTGTTAGAAGCCAGACCGGGATCCGACCCCAGCCAGGGCGAAACCCACGGGGATCAGCGGGGTTTCGGCCCGATCCCGGCGAGGGTGGGGATAACCGAACAAAGCCTTAGGGAAGCAAGGGAGTAGTCCTTTTGGGAGTGAAGGTGATTGCCCTTTGGCTTCAGCTTCTTTCTCTTCTTATGTTTAAACTTTGCTCTCCGGCTGCTACTCCCAGCAGTCTTGTACAGTTTTTCCCTCTAATATAATGAAAAGGCAGAGCTTCTTCTGTTTCGGTCAAAAAAAAGGTGTCGCTCTATGCCTGAAACTTGACGAATACGTATATAAGTAGGTTCATCGGGGTGGACTGCAGAAGCTTCACTAGTATTAACATCTATCTGGTGAGAAAATTGTTGTAACAAACAAGATGAAAAAACATAACCTTGGAGATTCAATTCAATTCAACTGGGTTACTAACATTATATTGTACTTCTTCCATCTCAAAATAAGTGTCTCAACTTTGTCTAACTTTAGTACAAAATTACACTAAGTATGAGACAGTTATTTTAAGACGGAGGGAGTATGTACATATGAAATCAGAAGGTTACTGGCAGGTGGCAGCGAGAAGCAATATATCAAGGCCATGTTTCGTGATGGACCATACCCTGACGAAACTGAAATCAGAACAAAGAAATATATCTATCTTTCATATGTCAAAACAACATAAAAAGAACGGCAAGGATTGAACACTTCAATGTTAGGATGTATCGGTGGTGGAGATTAATCGACTACCCTGGACAAGCAATATCCTTTAACAATTTGTCTAATTCACATCTAGATGTTTTTTAATAATGTTACATCTAACCTCCTACAAATATATAATGCAGCAACAAAAAATTAAAAAAACTAAGACAAAAATTATATACCACAAACAGAGTGGACATCATTTAGATGTGATATAATCCTAGACAGACCCATCCTTTAATCGGCTTAGCCAGCTAAAGGTGTCCAGAAATAGCACGCACAGGAACCTATTACGATTCAAATAGCCATCGTTCAGCCACGTGCATCCACAAATCCACAGAAGAGATCCCGTCCCCAGATCGACATAAGCCAGTCAGGAGGGCGCCGCCATGATCCGCCGCTGCGGCGCTCCCCCGCTCGAAGACGACGACATGCTCCAGGAGATCCTCCTTCGCCTCCCGCCCAAGCCCACCTCCCTCTCTCGCGCCTCAGCTATCTGCAAGTGCTGGCGATGCATCCTCACCGACCCTGGATTCCTCCGCCGCTTATGCACGCACCAGCGAGAGCCGCCCCTCGTGGTCACTTTCAGGACAGTAAAATAGCACATACCGGTTTCCACACGAGCAACCCAATTGACCGGGTTTGTCGAGCAAATCCCCATATGTTGGCGCCGCCTCATCGTAGCACCGCTTCTTCTTCCTCGGAGCTCCACAACTCTATCCTCTCTTTTTGTCTCTTTCAAGAACACATGACAACACACACGCACGCACACATTCACTAAGGAGAAAATTAGCTTTGCCTTATCTCTCCCGGTGACAATCACAGGCGCTACATGGTTTCCTTCAGCCCTCACGGCCTCTCTTTTTCTCATTCATCTTCTCCAACTTAAAGAGCTAAGTACAAGACTGACCCACACATTAGCCAGCCGCCACTCTCCCGGCTGCTAACGCCCACTAGCCCATGCACTAGGCCACTAATCACAACTACTTCCTTCGTTCGGAATTACTAGTCACAGAAATGAATGTATCTAGACGTATTTTAGTTCTAGATACATCCATTTTCAAGACAAGTAATTCCGAACGGAGGGAATAACTCTATCTACATGCACGTTGCCTATCCAGCTGATGCATGCACTCACTAACCAACTAGCCTACTCCTAGCTAACAACCTTATCCGGTCAATCGTGAGCACGCCTGCTCGTCCGCACGACCTGGACAGCAGGTTGCTTCGCTGCATGCTAGCACCATCTTCCTACGACCACAAGTCTGGCCACAAACCGGCTCAAACTAGACTCACTCGCTGGACACGGACATGAGCACAAACCGGCGCCCGAACTTGCCCTAGACCTAGACACACACTGGTCACCACGGCAAGTCATGGTTTATGCCTAACACCATATCCAGTAGATATGTGAGGCGGATATGGAGAGGCCCAGACGCGCCTGAACACCGGGGCCAAGTTGGACCGGCACGCTATAGCCCACGCTAACCCACCATAATCTTTACATGGCCCAAACAATTTTCGAGGTTCAACTTTGTCTATCAATTTGGCACAAATATTTTATGGATACTTAGTTTTCAACGAGATAATTGTTATGATATACTATATTTAATATATTATGGGTGAATTTTTTTGTCATAGTTAAATGAGTAAATTGCATAAAACCATCACTTTAAGGGTTAGGTTTGCGAAAAACACTAGGATACAGTTTCTCTACAGAAAACACCACATCTTGTGTAATTGTTTAGCAAAAAACACTAATCGGCGGATTTGACTCGGTTAAATGCATTTATGACAGATGAGGCCCGTTTTTCGCTGACGTGGCATAACGTTTTGCCAAAAAAAGTGCTAGATGGGTCAAAAAGCAAAAGCACCCCCCAACATTCTTTCCCCGTACCACCCAGGCCCTTCCCCTGTCTACCTGGACTTCGTCAGCCTCGCTCCAGCAGCCGCCGGAGGAGAGGATCCCGCACGCTGCCGCAAGTAGTAGCTCGCCGGAGCAGACGAAGCCGGCCAACTGCGGAGGAGGGCGCGTCATGGCCCAGTTCTTGGACTTGAAGCCGAACACCCACAACGCATGCCCACAACAGCATTCCTCGAACTCGATGGCGAGGGCAACGAGATCGACCGGGTGCTCGAGAAGGAGCCGCAGGTCAGCAACTTCAGCCGCCCCCTGCTTCAGGAGACAGAGTGGCCGGGGATGGTTGACAAGGAGACGGAGCACTCCAAGACGCCATTCATCGCCAGGATCTTCGCCAGTATCTCGGGCTCCTCGCAGAACACCTTCCCCGACATCGATTTCACAGAGGAAGGGGGATCTCTGGTACCGGGCCTAGCAGTACCAAGTTGCTCCGGTGCTTGGCCCCCAGCGCCGCCACCTTGTTTGGATCCGGCGAGGGGTGCCGCGCCGCCGCCCTGATTTGGCCTCCCGCGCGAGGAAGCCCAGCGCAGGCTGCCGGATCCGGCAAGAGATGCCTCGCCGCGGCCACGATTTGGACTCCAGCGCGAGGAGCCGCCTAACTCCGGCTGCCAGATCCGGCGAGGGGTGCCGCCCCCTCCCCCCGATTTGGCCTCCTGCGCGAGTAGGCGCCCGGCTGCGTTGATTGCCCCAACCAGTGGCGAGGATGCACGTGGGCTGATTGCATTTTTTTCTTTTTGATTTAGGGGTGTTTATGTAAAATCTATGGACTACTTTGTAAAATTATATTAAAATTTGACCTGGCATGAAATGTTACGCCACATAGGCAAAAAGGGCCCCATCTGTCATAAATACGCTTAACCGAGCCAAATCCGCCGATCGGTTTTTGCAAAACAATTATGTAAGATGTGGTGTTTTCTACAGAGAAAATGTATTCTAGTGTCTTTAACAAAACTAACCCTCAAAGTGATGGTTTTATGCAATTTACTCTAGTTAAATCACGTAAAAACAAACGACGCCATGTAATAGGGGGTGGAGAGAATATTAGTTGGCATGGCATGGGCTCGTCTTCGTTGTGTCGAATTAGTGACGCGGTTTGGCACTACTTAACTAGCTGCTAATGCAAGCAGTCCTACAAAAGTTGCTTTAGCAGATTAGTAGTAATCTGGATGGTCCTGTGTTAGAGTATATTTTATCTTCATGAACGTAACCAAACCATACTAAGATGACCAAGCACACGCGCTTCCGCTCTCTCCTGGCATCTTCGGATGGTGCAATTTTCTCGCTTTTCTGCTTTGTCCTGGAATTCTCTTGTCCTAATTTTGATGCTGTCAACGCAAAGAGTAGGGAGGGGCCTAGAGATACCTTCAAAGATTAGGCACCGTACCAATGGGCAACTTCATGCCGACTGTTAAATTCTTTACCGTTCTTGGCCTACCTTCCTGCCCGCACACCATTGACTAGCTTTGTTGGGTTTTTTTTGCCTTAGTTCGTGCATGCCCAAGCTACTCCCTTCGTCCTATAATATAAGATGTTATTATATATAGCCAATGTACTCATATGTACACCTCTTCCTCATAATATAAGAGTGTATTTGCACTACACTACAGAGTAGATTATAATTAATAACATCTTATATTATGAGACAAAGGGAGTAATAACATTTCATTTCATCAGTACTATAGTTGTCTGCCTAATTACTCATTGTATTAGCTAATCCATGGCACACGCTCTTCTTTGTCGTCTTGGGTTTAGTGACGTGGTCTGGCACTAGTTAACTACTCCCTCCATTTCAAAACGTTTTAACTAGATACCCTAAAAAACTAAAACTAAAATCACGACAATAATTTTGAAACGGAGGGAGCAGTTACTAATGCACCTAACAATTACTTTAGCAGCCTTAAGTAGTCTTTCGTTTTTTGAGAAATAACCACATATATTTTATTAGACAAACGTATTATAAAGAGTACACATGTGGTCATCATAGAAGACATATATAGATGTCTTGCAATATTGCATTAAAGATTTCACAAGAAGTGAACTAGAATTTCACTTCGGCAGAATCTTGTGCCACGTCCAAACGTCGCCCACCATTGTCCTCCTCCGCCGCCGAGGCAACGTTGAAGAAAGAGGGGAACCACCTTCATACCAAGATCTAGAGGAGCACCTTTGCATACAACGATACTTTTTGAGCCGATGAACCAGACCGCCGCAAGCGACGAGACCGAAACTTTGTGGCACGTCGGCCGGGGTTCTTCCCCGTGTCTGCTAGATCCCAGCGTCATCAACTTCATTCGACTAGGTCGAAGAAGATGAACGCCGCTGCATTCCGCCATCCACGCACCCCACTACAAGACACCAAACACAACCGCAACAGCCGGCAGCAATGCCACCCGAGAGAGTGTGAAGCGCCAACCATCAGACACAAATCTTACCGGATCTGAAGACCGGCAAGAAGACCAAGCCACCTGCTCCCCAGCGCTGCCTATTAGAGAGCCACCGAGATGGAGGAAGAGCAGAAGCAAATAATTTTGACGCGGCACTGTCCACACCTTTGATGCAGCACCTCTGAAAACAAATCCTATATCCCTACCAGACAGAAACAACCAGGGTCCCAACCCGCTCCCGCCGCTGGAGCGGCAGACGGAGACGGACAAGGACCCAGGGTCGCCGGCGATGTAGAGGAAAGCAGGAGCCTCGCCTCCTGTATCGCCTCTCTGGAGCGGTTCCAGATGCAAACAGTTGGGGATAAGTAAATTAGTTAAACAGATTAGTAATCCACTAAAAAACAGATTAGTAATCCGGATGGTCCACACGCTCCATCATGGTCTTCATGGCCGTCGAACCAGACCCATAGTAATACCTCACCACCCAATTACTTTAGCAGCCTTAAATAGATTATATAGTTAAACAGATTAGTAATCCACTGAAAAACAGATTAGTAATCCGGATGGTCTAGACGCTCCATCATGGTCTTCATGGCCGTCGAACCAGACCCATAGTAGTAGCTCACCAACCAATTACTTTAGCAGCCTTAAATAGATTAGTTAAATAGAGTAATAATCCACTGAAAAACAGATTAATAATCTGGATGGTCCACACGCTCCATCATGGTCTTCATGGCCGTCGAAACCGACCCATTATAGTACCTCACCAACCAAACACGCTCCTGTAGTGCTCTCCATCATGGTCTCCATGCACTTTTCCCACCTTTCGCGCTGCCCCGCTTTAGGCTGGTCATAGTGGGGAGTAACTTAGACTAGTGTCATGCATATAACACTAGTCTAAGTTACTACCTTCATAATGTAAAGTAATATAATAGTAGTATCATAGATGACTTCATTTATTAGCTTGTAGACTCATCTTGTCTTGAAAAGCGCTATGTTACAGTAACATATTATGTTACCACCTCTCATTAATTACTTGCCACATAAGCAGAATTTTCTCGAAGTGCGCTATGTTACTAGCTAAGTTACTCCCACTATGACTAGCCTTAGCGTGGATACCCTTTTGTGGATGCATCGCACAAAGCGGTTGCAGAATTAGGTGCGTGAAAATTGCTGGAAAGGTGCACCACTGCTAGTCTATGCCCACAATGACGAATATTAGTTAGGCAGCCTCCCTTTCGTTCATATACAACAGGAGCCCCATCTCCCGTTATCAACACCAGGACTTAGTTGCATGCGGATACATACTCCCCAGATTTGAGTGAGCAGGTCTCTCTCTCTCTCTCTTGAGTGAGCAGGTCTCTCTCTCTCTCTTGAGTGAGCAGGTCTCTGTGTGTGTGTGTGTGCAGCTAGCTAATCAAAGCTTCTTGCTAGTTCTTCTTAATTTTCTCGACCTCCTACTTATTAATTACCTTTCTTGTTGCAGCAAAAACTAGCAAGAAATATGGCGATGGTGCTGGATGCATTTGCATCCTACCTCAGCCATATGCTAGCGCGGGCAGCGGCAGATGAGGTAGGGACGATGTTGGGCGTCTCCGGTGAGATCGACAAGATGGGCGAAAAGCTTCGGGACCTCAAGAATTTCCTTGCCGATGCCGATAGGAGGAACATCATCGACGAGACTGTCCGAGAGTGGGTGGGGCAGCTTAAGCGCGCCATGTACGGGGCTACTGACATCCTTGACCTTTGCCAGCTCAAATCCATGGAGCGTGGACCAACCACCGGAAATGTAGGGTGTCTCAATCCCTTGCTCTCCTGTATGAGGAATCCCATCCATGCTCATGAGATCGGCACCCGCATCAAGAAGTTGAACCAGAGGCTTGATACCATCAAGGAGCGGAGTGCTGCTTTCAACTTCATCAACTTCAGGTTCTTTGAGGATTGTCATAGCAGCTATGTGAGCGCATCTCATCATGGTAATCCTAGTCGGGAGACGGTAGGGGATTTTGACCGGTCGGCTGTGGTTGGGGAGAAGATTGAAGAGGACACAAGAGCACTGGTTGCGCAAATCATGCAAACAGGAAAGGAGGTCGACAATGACATCATGCTAGTTGCCATTGTAGGTGTCGGCGGGATTGGCAAGACCACCCTTGCGCAGAAGGTCTTTAATGACGAGGCAATACAAGGTGAGTTCAGTAAAAAGATATGGTTGAGTGTCAACCAAAACTTCGGTGAGGTTGCGCTGCTAAGAAGAGCCATAATTGAAGCTGGCGGAGACGCCCAACCGGCTGGAAATGCAAAGGCCACGCTTCACCAAAGCCTCAAGAATGCCTTGATTGGCCACAAGACCTTGCTGGTAATGGATGATGTGTGGGACCATGGAGCATGGGATGGTGTGTTGAAAATACCCTTTCTCAATGCTGCTGCTTCATGCAGCCGAGTCCTTATCACCACTAGAGATGAAGGTGTTGCTCGAGGGATGATAGCCAGATGGCCCTACCACCGCGTCGACACATTATTGCCTGAAGATGCTTGGTCACTGCTCAAGAAACAGGTCCGTACTTAACTGAATACCATCTCTTAACTAATCAAGTGAATAAACTATGTGTTTCTATTTAGAGCTCTTTACGGTGATTGGAGAGTTACGACTCGTAATTTCGTGTAACTCCACCTCTGAATTTTTCTAACCGTTAGATCTAGGAAAATCATTTAAAGATTTACTTTTTTATAGAAAGGGTATAATAGTCTCTGTAATTTTTTGGCCGACCTGATTCTCTCATTTTCCGTTTTTCCTCCAATCACCGTAAAAGAGCTCCACCACCTAGGTTTGTGCCTGCGGCCGGCTCCTCACTCCCCGGCGGTCGGGACTGGGATCCGGTGGTCTCCTGGAACCGCGAGAGGGTCAGGGATTGTGACTTTGACGTAGACATGTTCTAGCCGGAGGCCGACTCGTCGCACAAGCATCGTCGTATCTCGCCGCCTGTGACGACAACGGCGGCGACGGCGGCTGATGGCTTCAGCTGGGGAGGACGACGACGAGGACCTGGCCCACGTTCGCACCATTCGCGGGAACCTCCACCTGAACAAGGCCTCGTCGTCGTGCACTGCCGTCCTCACACGCTCGATCTTGCGTCTGCCCCCCATATCACACGGAGGATGATGATCAAGGATGAGGATGCAACGCTACTTCTCGCACTACCACTCTGGTGAGTCAACTCGTGATCTGGTTCCTTCAGATTCCAATTTGGAAACGCTGATTACTATCATGCATATGCGGTTATAATTTGAAAACTAAAACAAGACAACAGCATGACCTGCTCTTTTTTCCAATCACGTACTTGAATGGGTTCTCAATATGTTATTGAATTGTGAGTACAGAGACTCCAAAATTGTCATTTTAGTGCAGCTATTTCCAGATCTGATTGTTCTGAACAAGTAGTGATGCTGTAATGTTTGTGAATATGCTTACAAGTTCACTATGACATGAAGAGAAAATGTATGTCCAGTTCAATGCTCGCGCTATCTGACTGTTGCTTCTCGACAGAAACCATTAAACTTCTGTGAGCAGTTTGCAGATTCTTCATTGATGGTATTGGTATACTATTAAACTTCAGAGGTGAAGGAAAATGTGTGGTTTCAGGCTTGTTCTCGCGGCACAAAATTGAAGTCAAAGACTACCCCTTCACAAAATTGCAAGCAGGTTGATTGGTAGCTGAATTATGTTTGAATGGAGGCAAAATTAATCGTCTAATGCACTGTGAGAAAGGTGGATATTCAACTGTTGGCATTTATGCTTGTAGAACTCATTTCTAGTGCAGTTGGTAGTGTAATTTCCTCCCTTTTAATTTTGAGAAGGGCATTAAGCACCAGCATTCATTACTCATCTTCAAATTAGCATTTTCAAGAAACCATGTACTCCCTCCGTTCCTTTTTAGTCCGCATATAAGATTTGGTCAAAGTCAAACTTTGTTAACTTTGACTAAGTTTATAGAAAAAAACATCGAGATTCACAATATGATATCAATATTGTTAGATGCATCATGAAATTAATTTTCATACCATATAGCATTAGTATTGTAGATGTTGATATTTCTTCCTACAAAGTTGGTCATACTCAAAGTTTGACTTTGAGCAAATCTTATATGTAGACTAAAAGGAAACAGAGGGAGTACTTGGATAGAGACATTCGAAGTCAGATGCCTGCACCTTTTTTTACGTGAAATTAAGGAGCTTTATTGCATGATTGAGATCCAGTTACATTCAGCTAAGAAGCCGCTAACTAAGAAGGGTGGACAAGAGTCCAGCCAAACGTCTGATACTGAAAGATTAGTCGCATGTTTCGCGCAAAGATCAACCGAACAATTAGCTTCTCTTAAGACATGCTGGATCGAGAAGGAAACGAAGTTTGCAGCTCTATTGCATGATTGAGATCCGGTTACATTCAGCTAAGAAGCTGCTAACTAAGAAGGGTGGACAAGAGTCCAGCCAAACGTCTGATACTGAAAGATTAGTCGCATGTTTCGCGCAAAGATCAACCGAACAATTGGCTTCTCTTAAGACATGCTGGATCGAGAAGGAAACGAAGTTTGCAGCTCTTGTTTTGATTTCATCGAAGATAGGCTTCACAATCGATCTAGGACTGATGCGAATTCCAGAGGTTCGCTACCTCCAAGCAGTCCACCTCCATTACCACGTGCGAGAAGCCCCTCGGTTGGGAAAATATCACTCCCTCTCGAAATGCTAGAGTTTCGTCATTGAAGGGGTCAGTTACACCGGCGATTGGCTTGCTCCATGCGCCAATGAAGGAGAGGTGTGAGCGAGCAACTCCTCCTGCGCCTCCCACCTGGAGCTGTGTGTCGAGAGCGCCATCCGTGTTGATTTTGATCCACCCGGGCTGGGGTGGACTCCGGTTCTGAACCCCCATGTTGCGTCGCTGGGTCGTAGGTAGATCTGGTAGAGCCAGGTCCAGATGCCTGCACCTAGTTTCAGCAACTTAGGGTCAGTTTGGTTGGCACCCTAGCCATCTCGTGCCTGGCCACAAACTCGCCTGGAACCTTCCTGGTGTTTGCTTGGTTAACGTCCTGAACGATCGAACATGTGCCTGGCTGGAGCAAACCTGGAATCGTCGTTAGCCTGAGCCAACCATGGCATCGCCATTAGCCTGGCCCAGGCCATCCGTTCCGGATGCCTGGTGCTGCCTGGCTATAAATTAATATTAAAATAATTGGCTGGGCTGATGGGCTCCACGCTTGTATAGATTCTTAGCCTTATAATATTCTCTCTAATACTTTTTCAGGCCAGGCTACCAACCAAACATCCCACTTCCAGGCCAGCCTGCCCAGGCGCAAAACACATATTCTCCAGGCTCAACTCAGGCACCGAATTTCTCCAGGCAAAGTGGCCAGGACACGAACCAAACATGCCCTTAATAATAAGGTTTCGACGAATACATTGGACTCTACCACAAGCAACACAAACTGGACTAGCAGACCAAGTTAGAGGCATTCATGTGGACTGACCACGGCACACAGCAAGTGGCAGGTGAGAAAACTCTAGAGTTGCTCCTTGGCAGCGCCCCTGCTGCTCTAGCTCGCTGATGATGCCTTGCACGATCTAACCAACCAAGGGAACCCAACGTCAAAATGAGACCGCTTCCAGGTGCACCTAACTATCAGCAAAGCTAAGCAAATCTGCAAAATCCAAGCTTGCGGAACTCCCTCGATTGCGTGGAATCAAAGATCAGCCACACCTTGTCGAAGTCCTGCGCAACAGAAAATCACAATAAAAAATCTATAACTCAGTTATTACATATTAGCCATATTATTCAGATGCAAAGCTCTTGACATTAGGTCATCAGGTACAACCATGAAGAAAATAACATATAAGGCAAAGAAGAAATGCAATACCATACCCATACCCTCTGAAAAACAGTTATGATCAAAGTCATCCATGAACACTTCATAGCAATCATCATCATGAGATTCCTATAGAGAATAACAGTTATGATGCTATATTATTTATGAATCGCATGCAAAATTAAACAAGGAAGAAGGGTACCTTTCGACCAATACAACAAGTAAAAGCATTGCTCCTACAAAGGGAAACATTGACTATTCGCAAAAAAAAGGGAAACATTGACTACATTTGTGCGCTCAATACTTAGTGGCTCAGTACCAGAGTGATCATTACAACTAGCAAGTGAAATCCAAGGAATTGTAGCATGCTCAGTGTTACCTACAGAATGAAATATGTAATTGAAATCACCGGGACAAGCTCCTTAATGAGAAGGGGGGAAGATACCTTTTTACTCCGGCGAGCTTCAGGTAAGCTCCTCCACTGGTCCGAATCCATTTTCCTGATCCACACAAGCAAATAAAAAGAATGTCAACAACTCCTCCACTGCATTATAGGACATTAAGTTGTACTAGTAACAACAATGAGAAGTTTGTGAATAAATATACCAAATTTTATAAGGTTGTTAACAAAGCACATTTTCCATCTGTGTGAACATCATAATTATACTAAATCCCATAGTGATTAAATATCTGGATGTATTTTAACAAATTCTATAGTTGTCAACAAATTCCAAGAGAACTTGAAATTTCTGAACCTTCCACTTTCAGTCAATGATGGGCTGGCTCGTTGAAAAAAAAACAGGAATGCAAGCATAACCTTGACTAGACTGGATCCTGAATATCTTGTACAACTATGAGTAAAAGCAAACTAAACATCACCAGTTTCCTACTGAAAGTTTAAACTTATGTATGTCAGAGTGGCTGGTGAGTGGTGACTATGTATTTTCGGGTTATACAGAAAATAAGGGCAAGATCAGAAGACAGCATGTTGCAAGACATTGAACAAAGCAAAAAGATTCAGATAAAGAGTAGAGCAAATATATGAAGATTCAGATTAAGCCACATGCTGGTGGGTGGGAGGGGGAGTGGACGCTGCCTACCCACGGACTGGTGGCCGGTGTTGGGCGTCACCGGCTGCTCGACGGAGGGAGCCGCTGCAGGGGGCGGTGGGGCAGGGAGGCATCGGGCAGGATCGGCACACCACAGCGGAGGGTTTCCAGGGAGGCGGCACACTGCTGCAGGGGGCGCCGGGCTGGAACCCTCGCGGCAGGAGCGAATCCAGGGAGGCGGGCCTGTGGTTGCTTCCCTGCTGGATTGGGGCCGCCGCGGGATACACGGAGACGAGTGGATCAGACGATATTGTGATGGGCAATTTACCAAATTATTAGTGACGGATCTACCCTTTGAAAAATTAACTGGTCCCACCAAAAAATTGTACCGGTCCCACCGTTAAATATAATTTTCCGTAATTTTTGTTTTGTAACTCCTTGTAACTCCTATTTTTCCATCGTCGGATTAAGGTGAATGGACGGCTTGTAAAATCGCCAATCACTGTAACAGTTGTATTCTATTTATTAGCAGTACCATGTAATTAAGTAGTCAGGTAGGAAAAATGTTACGATGCGTCCAAATTAATTACATATAAACTTGTATGCAATATTACCTTTTGGAAGGTTTGGTTGTCAATAATTCTTCACTGCTAATTTTACATGGTTAGTGTCAATAAAACATGATGCTAAACAAGATTATCACATCACCGCCTGCCTTTTCCATATTTTATTTATGCCCACATGACACATATTCGAGACATTCAAATTGTGTTTTATCATGTTTGAGTAATAATAAGAAATTTGGATAATTTTTAATTAATGTATGTATCATTTTTACAAACACACAAAATAATATTGTAGAGTAAAAAATAAAGATTTCAGTGAGCCTCACCAATACAACAAAATAACCAGACTAGAAGATTGTGGTAGTTTTGCTAAAAAATTGCATGGAAATTTTAGTCAACAATGCTTGGTCTAGTACGTATCATGCATTTTAGGCGACTTGGGAGAAAGATAATTTCAAGTGACAGTAAAATTAGGGAAAATAATAGACTAGGATCTCGAGTTTCTGTAATAACAATGGGAGAGTAATGCAAAAGAATATATTTTCAGCAATATACTCCATGATGTAAAAATATAATTAAGGAAAGAAACATTTGCTTTCTAGGTATAACGTATGTATGTTACATGTGGAAGTCATTGCCCTAATCTAATGTATGTAGGAGCAGGATAAGTAAATATATTTATAGCATTTCTTTTCCACGTGTACTTTTTCTAATTTGAATATGTCCATAGTCAAACTTAACTTGAGAAATGTACATATACATCAAATAGTCCTCTTGTCTCTTAGGAGGTAAATTTTAGCTTTTGAGGAGCTTAATACATAGCTAACTAATTATATTTCTCCCTTGCACAACATGTTTTCAGGTACTCTCAAGTGAGATAGATGAAGACCACATAAATACGCTAAAGGATATTGGATTGAAAATTATACAAAAATGTGGTGGTTTACCACTTGCCGTCAAAGTAATGGGAGGACTCTTGCGTGGAAGAGGGAGCTTATGTCGTGATTGGCAGCAGGTTTTGGATGATTCAAAATGGTCAATAACTAAAATGCCCCAAGAGCTCAACTATGCGGTATACTTAAGCTATGAATATATGCCTCCTTACCTGAAACAGTGCTTTTTATTCTACTCTATTCTTCCTAAAAGTGGAACTTTTACTCTGGATCAAGTCGTCGCGATGTGGATGAGCGAAGGATTTATTCATGGAAACTCTAGTGATTTAGAAGAGTTGGGAAGAAATTACTACAAGGAGCTGGTATCTAGGAATCTTATAGAACCAGATAAATCATATACTGATATATGGGTTTGCACCATGCATGATGTTGTTCGCTCATTTGCTCAGTATATGACTAAAGATGAAGCACTCATTGCTCAAGACGGAGATAATGATATTCTTACTAAACTTAGTTCACAAAAGTTTCTTTGGTTGTCCATAGAAACTAACCAATCACAATCAGGTGAACTTGGCTGGAAATCTCTACAGGCGCAAAAATCAGTCAGAACATTAATCTCCACAGTTCAGATCAAGATGAAACCTGGTGCTTCATTGGTTACTTTTTCTAGTTTGCGGACTCTATATATTCAATCTGCAGATGTGGCTGCATTGACTAAATCATTGCATCAACTCAAGCACCTGAGGTATCTAGCATTATTAAATACTGATATATCTGTGCTTCCACGGAACATTGGCAAGATCAAACTATTAGAATTCCTTGACCTTCGTGGATGTGCAAAATTGGTGAATCTTCCTCATAGCATTGTTAAGCTTCGCCAGCTGAGGTTACTTATTCTCCCGAAAGAAAGTATGGTGCCTAGAGGATTCAGTGGTTTGACAAATATGAGGAGACTAAGTGGGTTTCGAGCGCACATGGATGGCGATTGGTGCAGTTTGGATGAGTTAGGGCCTCTTTCCCAACTCAAATATCTTGAACTAGTTCAATTGGAGAATGTATCTAGTGGCTCATTTGCTGCCAGTGCTAAGCTTGGGGAGAAAATGAATATTATGAAGCTATTCCTGGTGTGCACTAGCGTACTGGGCCATGATGGGTTGGTCAAAGAGAAAAAAGGTGTCTCTAAGGTAGAGCAGCAACGAATTGAGAATGTGTTCGATGAGCTCAGCCCTCCTCCGAGTGTAGAAATTCTTGAAATCACCGGGTATTTTGGTAGGCAACTCCCCAATTGGATGATGTCCACGTCAGCGGTGCCCCTCAACAACTTGAACACTCTATTCTTTGCTGACCTAGCCTATTGCACACAACTTCCAAATGGGTTGTGTCACCTCCCCAATCTGCGGTTAGTTCAGGTCCGTGGTGCTCCATGCATTAAGCATGTGGGAACTGGATTCTTGCAGGCGGCCGAAGCTCCATTTCCAAGATTAAACAGGTTGATCTTAGAAGGAATGGTGCAATGGGAGAAGTGGGATTGGGAGGGGCAAGTACAAGCCATGCCCCAGTTGGAGAATCTTGTGCTCAATAAATGCAAACTAAGGCATGTTCCTCGAGGCCTCGCCTTGAATGCAAGGGCTTTGAAAGACTTATCCATACAAGATGTCCAACACCTGAACTGCCTTGAGAACTTTCCTTCTGTTGTTGAGCTTACAGTTTTTGGAAGCCCTGACCTAGAGAGGATTGCCAATCTCCCCAATTTGCAGAAGCTTAGCATAACCGATTGTCCAAAATTGAAGGTGCTCGAGAGCATCCCTGCACTCAGGACGTTGCTCCTGGAAGATAATGACATGGAAGAACTGCCAGAGTACATGCGAGATATAAAACCAAGGCATTTGCAGTTATACTGCGGGATATGGTTGCTCTCTTCAATAAACGCAGGACGATCTGGTCCTGAGTGGGACAAGTTCAGACATGTGGAGTATGTCAAGGCACATGCACGTCATGGAGATAACAAAAAGAAATGGTACGTGTTGTACACAAGACAAGACAACTTCAAATTGGATTCAAACATTAGTACCGTATTCAAGACAAGAAAACCAAACATATGAACTTTGTCTTAATTTGCTTTGGTACTCTGACTTCTACACCAGTTTATAAGTTCATTTGATTTTATTTCTTGCTTTTCATCCATACATCATGATTACTGAATTTATTCCATGTTTTTTTTGTTTCACATGATTACGTCATTTCAGATGACATGTAAACGTGGTTGTTCAGTAGTTCTAGGCCAGCAGCTATAAAAATATCATGGAAACTACTATTTTTTTTCTTTTTCTGAATTGAAAGGGCTAGTGCCTTGATTTAGTTACACTCTCTCAAGTTGCTAAGTATTGTCGGTTTAGTTGCTTGTTCTCATACGTTTCTCCTAGTTATGTAAATATAGAATAATATTTTTGTCCTTTCCTCTCAAATTAGAGATTGTTTGTGACCACTTCTCGCATTTGTGTCGTCATGTAGAAACTTTATCATCTTCTTTGGTGGATGCGCACGGATTTGAGTCTGCATACAAAATGAAAAGAAGCACTTTTAGCTACGTGTGCAGCTTGGTGAGGATCCCCATTTCCAAAGATATGATGGCAAGGAAGCACACTTTTATTGATGGTAGAGTGATGTCTTTACAAGATCAAGTAGCCATCGCTCTCCGGATGCTAAACTCTGGTGAGCCACCGGTTACCATAGGATCTTTTCTTGGTGTCAAAAAGTCAACTGCGTTGCTAGTAACTCAGGTGTTTGTTGAGGCCATGGTTGGGCGAAGAATGCACCACTTGCGCTGGCCAGGCTCAGCTCAGATGGAGAAGATCAAGTGCAAGTTTGAGAAGATCCATGGCCTCCCTAACTGCGGCGGTGTTGTACATACAACTCCCATCAAATCCGGATCACGAAACCACGACCGTGAGGAGAATAGTGGCATGCTAATGCAAGTCGTCATTGACCCGGATATGAGGTTCACAGAATTTTTTTACCCATTGCAAGGTAGCATGAACCAGTCGATCATTTTGCACGACTCTTGGCTCTTCAAGTCCTGCGAGGAGGGTACCTGGCTGAATGGTAACAAGTTGAAGGTGTCGTCAAGCGGTGGATCAGAAGTCGGGGGATACATCATTGGTGATGCAGGATACCCTATTCGCCCCTGGCTCCTCACACCTTACCAGTTGGAAAATGGCCTCCCAGTCTTAGACGCCAAACTTGAGTTCAACAGGAGACATTCGGAAGCTACAGCCGTCGCGTTGAGGGCTCTAACAAGGCTGAAAGACACATGGAAGTGCCTGGAGGGAAAAGGGTGGCATCCAAATAATGAACTTCAGAGGTTCTGGACAATCGGCACGTGCTGTGTGTTGCATAACATAGTGATAGACATGGAGGAGGGTGCAGGCATGCCAGACGACCAGGAGTATAATTACATAGAGCAAGTGAGGCGGGTAGCAGATGAGGACGCCGTGAATGTGAGAGATGCACTGTCCCAGCACTTAATGAAATCTGGAGGTAAATTAAAGCAACTCTTAATTTGTTCCTTCGGAACACTATGTGTTTTTAGTTGGTTCCTCCTATTGATTCCATCTTGCATCTATCTGTTTAGTCCACTCGATGGTACAGAGGAGGAAATAGTAGTTGAATCCAGTTCAAGAGATGAAAACAAAGAACATGAAGCCAACCGACCACAAACAGCATATTGAGGAAAGGAGATCAGATCATGCTCTCCACTGAATCAGATTGGTACTATTCTTTTTTCTCTGCTATTAATTGTGCTTCAAGTCGTGGTTCTTTCCTTGTTTTGCAATGGCGCTAATTAATTAGTGAGTGGGAATATTTATTGCCTTGGTGATAGATTAATTTGATCAACTTGCACCTATTAGCAATATGGTAAGCAAAGCATTACCTACTAACTGATTGGCAATTATGCATTTCCCTCCTGCATTGGCTATATTACTCTTAGTGTCCGTTCGGTCTGTGGGCTGCATGATTTGGACAATCAAGTTAGCAGCTGAATGTATAGTACAATATATCATCTGTTTTAAATCTTGATGTGAGCAGGTGGAGGGGAAACTAGCCGGCCTAGCTTGCGACTTAGCTACGTGTATGCAATGCAGGACCTGTATGGTTATGGAGCCAAAGGCTGAAGCGATGCTGCAACATGAATTAAAAGCTGGATCAGCAATGCTTTGTTGTGGTTCCAGTTTTTCATTTCTTTGGCAAAGAAGAGTTATGTGTATCTTGTATTATTGACAATATGCTTCTATGTGGTCGAGAGAACCAATAATAATGTTGGCCATGGGAATTGAACACTATTTGTTGTAACCTGAAGCAGGGATCTGCAAAGAAACTGGAAGTGAGTGAGTCGTGTATGTTGTTTCTACATGACATGTCGTTTGGACATAATTGATTGATTCAGTTATAGCATCTGTTAGTATATGCCATGGTGATTGATGTGTTTATTGGCTCTCCCTACACTGCTTCATCAAGAAGAGAAGAGAAGAGAAGAGCGGAGTGTTGGTGAAACCCCGACTAGTCATCACCAGCTGACGACTGTTTTTCTTTTTTTTTGCGAGGGAAAATTTGGGAGCTTTATTAAACAAAGGCGTTCGCCGAGCAGTCAGCCAATAGGCTGCTGATCAGGAAGCTAGGAGTGTTGTCAAGCCAACTCTCGGTTCCATCAATCGTGCAAGCATGCTTAGCACAGGTATGAGCTGGACCGTTAGCTGACCTAGATACATGCTGAATTACAAAAGAAGTAAAAGTGCTAGCTAGCTCTCCAATTTCTACTAAGATGGGTGCCACAATAGAGCGAGAATCATGCCGAGCGGCCCAAAGGTTGACTACCTCCAAGCAATCTGTCTCGAGCACGACTTTCGAAAAACCCCGTAGCTTGGCGAAGATGACGCCGTCACGAACTGCCATCGTCTCCGCGATGAGGGGGTCAGTCACACCCGGGTATGGTTTGCTGCAAGCACCTTGAAAGGAACTTGCTGAGCGAGCAACTCCGCCCCCGCCACCCTTGCCGTCCTCCCTACGGATCGCAGCATTGGTGTTGATTTTTACAAATTCCATGTCCGGGGGGCGCCATCCATGTCCAGGCAACAAGATTGCGTGACGTCGAGGGATTTCCAGAAGTGATAGTGTTTCCCTGGTTCTGCGAACTAAAACAGCAGGATCCAGCTTGTCTTCCCCATGCGTCAGCTTTTTTCTAGAGTGCCAAACCGACCACATAACTGAAACTATGATGGCTCGGTCTCTACTCGTGAATCTGTCATCACAGATTACATCTTTCGCCCAAGTATCTGGGTGTAGCCGTGGCATATGAAAGTCAAAAAGCTGCTGCGCTTCATCCCAGAATTGGCGTGCGTGTGAACATAGCAACAGAGCATGCTCCATATCCTCATCCATCGCCATGCAGATTTTGCAAAGTCCTACCTGCCTCAAGTGCCGATGCTTAAGGGTACACTCATCAGGCAGAATTCCCCTTAGCACCCGCCAGAAGAACACCTTCACCTTTGGCATCACATTTAACTTCCACAAACCATTCCACAGCCGCTGATTATCAATCGAGGATCCGGTATCCGTCCCTTCTTCTAGAGCTTGACGCTCGTTGCGAATCATAAGAGCACGGTACGCCGATTTAACGGTGTAGTTTCCTGAAGTTTCATGTGTCCAGGCAAGGAAATCATCACCCCCACCAGACCGGAGTGGGATATTGAGTATAGCCTCCGCATCTGGTGCGATGAAAGTATCACGAACCAACTGCCGCCGCCATGTCCAGTTTCCGGTATCGATGAGATCGCTTACCCAAGAAATATTGGTATTTGGAGGCCTGAACAAAGGCGCCATTGTTGTTGTAGATGGAATCCATCGGTCATCCCAGACCGCAATGGATGATCCGTCACCCACCCTCTTGATTAGTCCGGTGAGTAAAGCCTCCCGGCCAGATATTATGGCCCTCCAAGTTGCCGATGAACGTTTAGGAGCTGAGGCCTGCATGAAATCTGAGTCCGGAAAATACCTGCCCTTTAAAACTCGAGCACACAGCGAATCCGGGCTTGTCAACAGCCGCCATCCCTGCTTGCCGAGAAGGGCCAAGTTGAAAAGATGTAGGTCTCGAAAACCCATACCTCCACTACACTTAGGCGTTGCAAGTTTCTTCCACGACATCCAGTGCAGAGAACGCTTATCGATTGAACTACTCCACCAGTATCTTGCCATATTGGATGTCAAACTCTTGCACACCTTCTTGGTCAGAAGAAAACAACCCATGCTGAAAGTTGGAATTGCCTGGGCAATTGATTTGATCAAAGTTTCTCGCCCTGCACAAGCAAACAATCTCTCCGACCACCCTTGCATCTTGCTTCGTGAACGTTCACCGATGTGATCGAAAGTGCCACTGGAAATCTTCCCCACAGCCGTGGGGAGGCCAAGATAACGTTCACTAAACGCCTCGACGTGCGCATCGAGCGTAGTCTTGATAATCTGCCTAGTAGCAACCGGCGTGTTGGGACTGAAATAAATTGAGCTCTTCTCCCGGTTAACACACTGGCCCGATGCAACCCCATACAATTGCAGAATGCGGTTTAATCTTCCTGCACATTGACTGTCAGCTGTCATGAAAATAAGGCTATCATCCGCGAACAGCAGATGATTCACCCATGGAGATCTGAAACTGACTCGAATGCCTCTATCGATCTGCCCATAATATTTCAGCAGTGAAGAAAAACCTTCTGCACATATCAAAAACAGGTAGGGTGACATGGGATCACCTTGCCTTAATCCACACGTGGGCGTGAAGTAGGGTAGTTGTTCACCATTTACCCGTACCGAGAAACGAACCGAAGTGACACACTTCATGATCAATCTCACTAAGTTGATGCCAAAGCCAAATTTAAGGAGGATTGCTTCGAGGTAGCTCCATTCCACCCTATCATAAGCTTTCATCATGTCCAATTTAACCGCACATGCAAAGTTCTTCCCCTTCTTCCGCCTTTTCATGGCATGCACACTTTCAAATGCAACCAATATGTTATCAGTGATGACGCGACCTGGAATGAAAGCACTTTGCTCCTGGCTAATAATCTCATCCATAAAATCTCTCAGTTTGTTTGTGATAGCTTTGGCCGCAATCTTATACAAGACCGGGCATAGAGAAATTGGACGGAATTGAGTAATATTTTGGGGGTTTCGTAACTTTGGTATAAGTGTTATAGACGTGTCGTTCAAGCCCAAAGGCAGATCCCCTCCATTAAGAAATCCAAGAACCGCACTAGTTATATCATGTCGCAACAACTCCCAGTGCTTCTGGAAAAAACCCGTTGTGAAGCCATCGACACCCGGTGCCTTTGATGGCGCCATCTGAAAAAGAGCCTTGTGCACATCATCCGGAGTAAAAGTCCGTCCAGAACCGCGTTCATCTCCGGAGTGATCTGTACAGGCACATGCGATAACACCTCAGTTGCGTCCGTCGACCCTCGCGAGGTGTATAGTTGCTGATAGAAGTTCTGTATCTCCACTTTGTCTTCGTTTCCATCAGCACAAAAACGACCCATCCATCCGACGTAGCCCGACAATTTTATTAATGCGTTGTCGCTGCTTAGCCTGCGCCTGGAAATATTTTGTATTTCTATCACCATCCCGAAGCCAAAGAACTCGAGATCGTTGTCAAACCCAAATCTCCTCCTGCCGGAGAGCTTCTCTTAACTTGATGACCGTACTCTTTTCCTCCTCATTTGGACCGCGCCCTACAGAATGGCGCCGTAATTTGTCCAACCTTTGTTGCAATTTTCGGACAGTTCTTCTTAAACAGCCAAACTCTTTCTTCCCCCAAGGATCGAGCCGCTGTTGCAAAGCGCCTAACGACTCCATGACTCCTTGTAGACCAGGTGAGTGTTGCTGATTGTGCCAACACTCAGTTACTATCCGTTCATAGTCCACATGTGTCTGCCATACGTTCTCATACCTAAAAGGTTTTGACCGGCCAGTCGTATCGCACATCTGTTTCTGGAACTCAAGCCTAACAAAACAATGATCGGATTCAGCCGAGCTGATATGGCGAACACCTGTGAAGCCAAACATCTGCCTGAACTGCTCGTTCGCGAAAGCATGATCAATCCGGGCCTTGACATTTGCTCCTCCCTGCTGACGATTATCCCACGTGAATGGCACACCCGTCCAGCCCAGGTCTTGAAGGGCACACTCGTCTGTTACTTCTCGAAACGCTCTCATCTGCCATTCAGGGCGAGCCGAACGACTGAAGTGTTCATCTGCGTACAACGTCTCAGTGAAGTCACCCATACAAATCCATGCATCGTGTGCCAGTGAGTATAACGTTCGAAGAAAACGCCAACTATGGTGACGATCCTCCACTCTCGGCGCGCCATAGAAACCTGTGAAGCGCCATATATCAGATGGAGTATCAACTCTCCGCACCACACAATCTATGTGGCCGGCACTGTAATTCTTAAGCTCAACGGACACGTCCTTAGACCAAAATAATCCAAGGCCTCCACTCAGCCCTACACTGTCAACTGCAAAACAACCAGAGAAACCCAAGGAAAACTTTAGGTTCTCTACTCTGACAGCCCTAATCTTCGTTTCCATCACAAAGACAAGGGCGGGACCTTCTTGCTTCACCACATTGCGAAGCTCACGAACTGCCTCGGGGTTCCCAAGCCCCCGGCAGTTCCAACTTAAGCAAATCATTGAGCCGGGCAGGGCTGTCCAGCAGCCACTGCCGAGTCTTCAGAATTTGTTGGGGTCGGCTTCTTCTTTTTCGATTCCCGTTCAGTTCCTTCCTCTTCATCGCCTTCCCCTTCAACAGATTTGTCTGTACGGATAGCAATAGTCCCCTGTCCATCGTTTGCTGCAGAGTTCATCAACAGGGGCATCTCCACCCTACGGTACACTTGTGTCGGCGGCCCCCCCTTCCGCTTGGGCGCCACATTCCTCTTTTTAGGTGAATTCACCTCTTTTCCTCCATCATCAGCCGTACTAGATTTCTTTGTGTCCTGCTTACTGTTACGTGTTTGCTGGCTATTTGATGATGAGCTCTCGGACGCAGCAGGTCTCCTCTTCTCTTCCCCTGGTCTCAGCCCCTTGCCAAAAGGCAAATCACCATGTTCATCTCTCGTGCCAGGTGTTGGACAGAGCAAGTCGGAGTGTCCCAATCGCCCACATGAGAAGCAAAAGTGAGGTATATTTTCATATTGTATGTCATACGGATCAGTCTGCCCCTCCTTACCGATTCAATCAAGATCCACCTTCTCAATGGCTTCGCTACATCCAGTGTAATGCGGGCGCGCAGGTAGCCTCCGCCATGATCAAAATAGATATCAGTTGCGTTCTTGTCCAGTTGCTTAGCAATCGCTCTACTCCACGCCTCATCCCGGAGATTAAACGGGAGGTTCACAACCCTAGCCCAGACTTGAAGCTTATCAAACCTGAGCTCCGACGGTCTCATGCAATCGTCAAACTCAGAAAGGATGACAGCGTGCTTGCTGATGTGCCATGGACTTACTTCCCACACGCGGTCCCGATCTCGCTTTGTAGCGAACTCCGCTACAAACATATTTTCTCCGCCGATGCGGAAAGACAGTCCTTTAGGGTTTCCCCATGCAGGACGTAGCGCGTTGGAGATTGTCTGGATATGCAATATGTTGCGATGCAATACCTTGCCCGCGATCAGCCACTTCTCCACAGCGCCATCAACTCGATCATCAAGAACCAGCGGTGTCGCCTCCTCCTCTGAAATTTCCAGTTTCCCCAATTGTTCCTCGAGACGAGCCTGGCCGACTTGGGCGAGAGCGCCTCTCCCCCCGCCCCCCCCCCCCCCCCCCCCCCCCCCCCCCACTGCCGCTAGCGGACGGTGTGGCCATCCCTGCCCGGCGATCTCCCGTGCGCCCCGTCGATCTAGTCCACGGGCGCCGCCAAGTTCCGCCAAACCCTAATCGCCCTGGGCGCCGAAGGGTTTCCGAAAAAAACCCCAATTCCACCTACCAATTAAGGTTGACTCGATTGATGCTTTCTTGTTACGTGCTTGTACGAAGCAACTAGTTATTGGATTGATTCCCGGAGAAAGTCACGTGCGATACGCTAGGTACTAGTTAGCTTTTAGCTAGCGATCAACTCGCCGTGACAGCCGCGTATGAAGACTTTGGAACCTCAGGTACGCGAGACTAGACACGCACACAGGGACCCGAGATTTGAAAATGCTACACTAGGTAAACCTACGTTCTCTTTGACGTAACATTCCTAACAGACCTCTCCACCCCTTGAATTCAAGTGAGTGGCGCCTCCTCCTATAATTTCTTCCATCAGAAAAATGTAATACAGATCATTACGTTAATCACGTATAACTGTTTACGTAGGTGTAGCAGTGAGACCAACAGTTTGATCAAGGCTATCGAGATTATTCTAACTATCTTTTGAGTTATCCCATCAGCTGGACCGCCGCACCCCCGCGTCGTCTGCTCCGGGCGACTCGGGGGCGAAACCCTAGCCGCCCGCAGGTTTCCCCCTGCCTCCCCTCCTCCTCCCCCGCCGCCGCCGGCAGCCGCCCGCGCGACAGTAGGCGGCGGCGGGGCTTCCCCGCGCACCCGCCTCGACGTGGAGGCGTCCCCTCCCCGCATCAGACACCGCCGCCCGCCTCCTCACCTCCTGGTGGCCGCCGAACTGCCAGATCAGGCCGGCTCCGCCCTGGAACGGGGCTGGCTTCTCTCTGGCGGCTGGTGGGCCGGGGATCGCCGGATCCGCCCGGATCTGGCCGGCGCGGCCCTGCCTCGTCGCCCGGCTTGGGTGCTCGCGGCGTGGTCTCCCTGGTGGCGGCGGTGTGGGTCGTTCTCCGTGTTTTGACGGGATGTGCGCGGTGGGTGGATGCCGGGGCGGCGGCCTCGGATGGTGTGGACGGCGTGGCCTCTCGTCGGGCGACGGCTGTGGGAGCTGGTGGTCCGCGACTTCGGTTGTGCGGGCGGCGAGGTCTCGGTGGACGTCTACTATGGTGGGTCGGGGTGCCCCGTCACCCGGCATGCCTGCTTTGATGAAGTCCGATGCCTTCTCCGGCTGCGGGCGCTCCCCTGGCCAGGTCTTTGGCCGGGTGGTTGGGACGGGGGCGGGATCGGGGGAAACCCTTGGCCGTCGGCGGAGGCCACGACAATGGCGGCGCCTTGTGGGCGCCGGTTTCCTTCTTGGAGGCCTTGTCGAGGTCCTATCCCGTCTCTCACAGTGCTCTTCATTTGGGCGAAAGCTCTAGTTCCCCTTGCGGGCGACGGCGTCGTACCTTCGGCGCGCTCCTTCTTGAAGGCGTCGCCTGGGGTCCCCGGAAGCACGGTGGGCGCTTCGTGGTGCGTGTGAGGTGTTTGGCGGCGGCAATGTGTGCGGCAATTTATCTAATCTACCGCTGATCTTCATCTTGTGGTAGCGCTCCATCTGCTTGGTGATGTTCTACCGTAGGTGGTGGTCGTCATTTGGCGTCATGGTGGCGTTGATGGCGGAGGGCCTGCCAAGGTTGGCACCTCAATCTTCTTGGAGATGGACCAGTGGAAGATGGTGGAGACGACACCTGTGAGTGCGTCAGACCGGTTTATGCCCCAGACCCGGTATGTTGGCTAGGCTGGGGATTCCGGCTTTTGATGTTAGGTTTAGGTGAGTGGTCTGGGTAGTGGCCCAGCTAGCATCCTTTCATCATATGGATATCTTGCCTAGTTGGTGGATTCAGGCTTATTGTTGTAACACTTTGTAAGGTCCTCGTGAATAATCAATAAAATTGCCGTATGCATCTACCAGATGCAGAGGCCGGGGGTCATCCTCCTTTTCTAAAAAAAAAGGTGTAGCATTACTGCACGGGCGCCCATATATCTCGCCTTCAGCGAGACCTAGGGAACGCTTGTTGAAGGGGAGACCAAGATGTGCCAGCCCAGGAGCGTGTGAGGCCACAACCTCTTTTTTCTGTTTATTTTAGATTTTATGTTTTCATTCTTCCTTGATTTTTTTTTCTTTTTATGTGTACTTCAAAATATTTAAAATGTTTATCATGTATGTATGTATGTATGTATGTATATGTATATATATATATATATAGGGTTACTATTCTTCACCCGAGGTAATCTTACGATCCTTTCATAATTAAATTACGTTTGGAATTCAAATAGTTACATTCATATTGATTCACTACGTAAAATTTGGCATAAGAAAGTAAAATATAGGTCATAACACAAGAAAATTTGCAATTTATGTGTATTTTACACTATGTTTTTATTTGTAATTTTACATAACATAAAATATTTTTTACAACGATTATATATTTTCTTACGGTCTCTTTTTACGTAAGAAATAAAACAAAACTTACGGAACGTAAAATTAGGGTGCATTGATGGTAAAATAGAGGGGGTGAAGAATAACTATTCTTCACCCAGAGAACACTCTATCAAAAATTAAACAAGTATTTGAATGTTACTAAATATATACAAAAATTGAACAATATATACAAAAACACTCTATCAAAAACACTCTATCAAAAACACTCTATCAAAAATTGTAAAAGGTTGACCAAGCATTTGAAAAATGTTAAATGCGTATAGAGAAAATGTTTATTACGTATATGAAATTTTTTATAAAAAATTGATCATGTATTTAAAAAATGATAATCAAGCATTTGAATTGTTTACAAACAAGTATTTGGAATTTTTATCCAGCATTTGAAAAATGTTAAATGTGTGTACAAAAAGTTGACCATGTATTAAAAAAAGTTTTTATTATCATGTATATAAAAATGAAAATCAGGCATTTGATAAAATGTTGAACAAGTATTTGAAAGATGTTGATCAAGCATTTCAAAAATGTTAAATGTGTATAGAAAAAATGTTGAGCATGTGTTAAAACAATGTTAATACTAGATTTATAAAATGATTATCAAGGATTTGAAAAAAAATAATGGGCATAGAATTTTTTTCCCATGTATTAAAAAATGATGATTTTGTTATCATGTATATGAAAAATATTAATCAAGCATTTGAAAAAAAATTGAACAAGTATTTGAATGTTACTAAAACATTTCGAAAATACTAAATGTGTACAGAAAAAAACTTTTTACCTTATGAATAAAAAATTAATATTGCATTTAGAAAATGTTAGTCAAGTATTTTAAAAAATGCTTAATGTTCATAGAAAAAATATTGACCATTATTAGGAAATGTTAATATTGTATTTGAATAATGTTAATGAAGCATTCGACAAATGTTAAACATGTTTATAGAAAAAATGTTGACCATGTATTAGATAAATGTTAAATTTGAATTTAAAAAATATTAAACGTGTATCAGAAAAATGTTGTTCACATATACAAAATATGTTGAATGAAAACCAAAAGGAACAAAGAAAACCAGAGAAATGAAAAACGAGAAAGAAACATAATAAATCAAAGAAAAAAGTAAAAATAATAAAATGAAGAAACATATGCAAAAAGAATGAAAAAACTGGAGGAAAAAAGGAAAGAAACAAAAGAAAAAACACAAAGAAAACCGAATAAAACAGAAAAACGGCAGAGAAAGTCGACTCTTTTACCTTAAGTATGTCGCGCCCTATAGTTCATCACGAACTTGACTCATAGCGTAGTGGTTAGCATCGCTATATCGCGGAGTTACTGCACGAGACTGGATAGCCTATAGAACAGATAAGAAATTGGACGGATACGCTAGGCTCACGCGACGAGGCCCAGTCACGGAATCTCTTTGATCAGTTCGAACGGGGTCTCTAACAGAATAACTTTCTTTGTAAATAACAAATTAAAGCCCAAAAGAGAGACATGCATAGCGAACGCAGCCCAAACTAGGGCCCTGGAATTTGGCGGGCCTGTGCTGGCACATTGCTCGCACAGGCCCATAGACGGCCCTGGCCCTCTTCTTCCATGCCCCTCCACTCTGTTTCTACTGTGCCATCCAACGTCTCGAACAACAAGCGGCAAGACTTGAAGCAAGCTGGGTGGGCACCATCCTATCGCTATGAAGAAGTATCGAGAGGTTGAATGTTTCCCCACCACTTGTGATCTTAAGTCATGTGCTGGCAAAACGACAATTGTAGTTAGGCACTCGTCACGATTCTACCGAGTAAATTGTAAAAAGCCACCAAAATTGGGGATCCTAATTCAAAAATACGCCACCTTTCGTTTTTTTAATGCCACGTTTGTACCGACAGTTTTGAAATAAAGCTGATTCGATGATTTGTCGTGTCTAAGTGAAAATCTGACCACCCGGGCCCGCTGCCAGGCACCACGTGGCAAGTGCGAGACGGCGCCTGTGACGCGCCATTAGACGGCGTCGGACAAAACGTAACAAGCCCACCCATGAGTCCATTCCCCAATTAGTTTCGCCATCCGTCCAGGAGACCATAGCTGCGGCGGCCGACGACGAAAATGAGTGGCGGAAGCAATGGCGCACGCATCGGAGGCAGAGACATAAGCGAGAGAGAGGGGGGGAATGGACGAACAGGTTGGGCTCGACCAGCTCGTTAGATCTTGCCTACCGCTGTCTAATGGCGCGTCACGGATGCCATCTCGCCCTTGACATATGGTGCCTGACAAAGGGGCCGGGCGGTCAGGTTTTCACTCAGATGTGGCAAAATCATCAAATTACCTATATTTGAAAACTGTCAGCACAAACATGGCGGTTTCTTGAAAAAATGAAAGATGGTGATTTTTTTAATTGGGGTCCCCAATTATTTTGGTTTTTGCGCAATTTACTCCTACTCTGCTAGGGGATGATACAAAATTAATAAAAGACTAGATCATAGCATGACAAACACCACATCTATACAACCATTAAAAGAGCAAACATTTTCTTTCTTGAAACCACCCGTCAAGTGTACCCAAGCTGATTACTACCGCCAGATTATCTCACTTAGTTAGAGGGATAGCGGTATCCCCAGCCCACCGGGGTTCAAGTCCTGGTGCTCGCATTATTTTTGAATTAGGGTTTCCGGCGATGCGCTTTCAGTGGGGGGAGATGTTCCCATCGATAAGGCGGCACCTATAGTGACTTCGTAAATCTCAAGATGATATGCCGGCTTGGTCTCTGAAGGGGCTTACAGGGGTAGGGTGTGCGTGTGTGCGTTCATAGATGTGAGTGTATAGGCCGCTCGGGTCTATACCGTGTCAAAAAAGATTTAGGCAATATTCTACACAATTTTCAATTTTTTTTAAGAAAATCTGAAATTCAGACAGTATTGCAATTTGTACTTTTCAAAATTGTGTACAATGATGAACAATCGCCTTAAGTGTTCACTTATCCGTAGACTTTGGTCTATTAAATCTTCGCCTACGAAGCCTTCAAGAAAAATAGGAAGTCTCAGATCAGCTCACTAACTAGACTAACTCCCACCTACAAATATTTTTAGCTTTCTGGCCTGCCACCATGCCATACCGTGCGAATAAAATTGGGGATGAGACTGGTGAGGCACCGGTTCGTCTCGTGTGATATGTTTTTCCTTCTAGACTATACGATAGCATTCGATGGATGTGTTTGTGAGTGCAGGCCCTAAGTGCGCGTTATAAATAATTTGCTACATGAAGAGGGGCTAGTGGGCCATGTCGAAGTGGTGAGGTGGGTTGTCTTTCTTTTTGGGCTGAAATCCTTGGGAGCGCGCTGCAGGCGCCAGTTTCGAAGCTGGCGCCCACGCACCATCGCCCATGGGCCAACCCATTTAGGCGACCGCTTGCTGCTTCGTTGCACCGATCGATTTACCGGTCGCTACCCCTGGAAATACCAGTCAACCATTGATATATATAAAAAAATACAGAAAAATCGCAAAAAAGAATTATTTTATGAATTCAAAAATGTGCACGGACTTTGAACAAAAGTTAACAAATTAAAAAAAAGATCACCGAAATTGAGAAAGAGTTCAGTGAATTAGAACAAAAATTATCAAATTTGAAAAAAGTTCATCAGAGTCAAAAAAAGTTCATCGATTTTGAAAAAGGTTCCTCAATTTTGAAAATTTTTTGTCGAACTTGAAAAAAGGTTCATCGAATTAGGAAAAATTTCAAGGAATTTCAAATAAAGTTCATCGAGTTTTTAAAAAAATCACTGAATTAGAAAAAAATTGAGAAATATTTCATTGATTTATGAAAAAGTCAATAATTCTAAATGCATTAAATTTGAGAAAACTTCGTTTAATTTGAAAAATAAAATCATGGATTTTTGTAAATAATCATCAAATGTTAAACAATGTTCCTAAACTTTGAAAAAAAAGTTCACCAATTTGGACAAAAGTTCATGGATTCTTGCAAAAAATGTTCATTCATTTTGAAGAAAAGGTTTGTTGATATACAATCACACAATTCAGAAAAAGAAATAAAAAAATAAAAATGAACAGAAAAAGGAAAAAGGAACAAAAAAAGGAAAAAAGAAAAAGAGATGCGAATTAGGCAAAGAACAGAAAGGACGGAAGAAGTTTCTTTCCATAAGTTAGTGATGTCGCTAGTGGTTTGCGCGGTGCGCTGAGAACCTAGAGGTCTAGAGTTTGATTCTTCTACGCGCGCACCAGTTTTGAACTTTAAAATAGATAAAGGAAACCGCTAAATGGGCCGAGCCCTGCTAACGTGCCCGCGGTCGCCGATTTAAAGAAATAGAAGTTGTTTTCTTCTGTATCTATTCTGTTTGGCGAATGCTATTTGGCGCTGAAGGTGCCGGTTGTAGGCAATTTGGCCAACCGGTGCAGACCCCTCGTCTTTTTCTTCTTCTTAGTGTAAGACCTAAAGAGAAGTTGCGCCCGGTTAATTCGAACACACAACCTGTTGGTGTATCCCTAACTGAGGTAACCAAACGACCACGATTCAACCTGTGACTAGGTTCATCGTTTTCATTCCTTAAATATAACAGTACAAAAAGCAACGGTTTTCCCATTTCTTTTTATTCTTATTTGATTTTAGTTTTCCTTTTCTATTTTTCGGAGATGAAAGAACTTTCTCAAATTCGATGAACTTTTTTTTTCAAATCGACGAACTGGCTTTCAAAGCAATGAACATTTTTCTGTTTTGCTGAACTTTTTTTCGAATTCAATAATCATTTTCAAAACTGGATAAATATATTCCAAATCAATGTACCTTTTTCATCTTTGATGAACTTTTTAAAATCGAATTAACATTTTTGATAAACCGATGAACTTTTTGCAAATTCGTTGAACTTTTTCCAAAAGGAATGAACTTTTTTCAAATTCAATAAACATTTTTCAAATTAGAAATCTTGATAAAAAGGTTAGATGCGCTGTTTACGAATCTCTGTGCTCTATTCTGAAAATCTTAATAAAAATTAACAAGTTTCTGAATTACTGATATGAAAATCAACGAGTTTATGAAAATCACTGATCTGAAAATTAGGATTTAAACCACTGATCTGAATACCAACTAGATAGTGAGCCATTTTTATACATTAAGCTAATTGAAGTGATGAAAGTACACTACAAAATTTCGTCTATTCGGTGATAAAAACCCTGGTGATGAAATAGGAAACGTCGCCTACAATCATTTTCTGTGACGGTCCATCGTCACGATGTCTTTTCCTTGCGGGACAACACCCTAACCAACTTCGGCGTAATTCTGGCCTGCAATTCGGTGACGCTTTTGGGCATCACTAGGCATGTCCAATTTCCTAGACGATTTGTAGTGTCATAGAAAATGTTTCATGTCTCAAACAATGCTAGGCGGGTTTATAAAAATGGATAACAAATGGCTTGTCCGTGTTCAAATCGTAGTACCTTATAAATTTTACCATGGCAGAGTTTATAACATATTAGAATCATTTTTTAGTGTTAGTGTTGAGATGCTTGTATCGAAATCCATTGATTATTTCTCTATGCGTGCTCTCAATATTACAAAAGGGCAAAATCTTTTCATACTACTTCATAGAACAAGCATGTTCATCATCATCACATCAGTACTAATTGTAGCATAAAACAGCTGAATGCCACCACCGCAGAGCTTGAAGAAATGAAGAAAGCCACAATGACCAATGTTCAAAAGAACAAACTCGAGGAGGAAAAGGATAAACAAGCTGAAGAGTGATACGTCTCCAACGTATCTATAATTTATGAAGTATTCATGCTGTTTTTTTATCATTCTTGGATGTTTTACAATCATTTTATAGCAACTTTATATCATTTTTTGGGACTAACCTATTGACCCAGTGCCCAGTGCCAGTTGTTGTTTTTTGCTTGTTTTTTACATCGCAGGAAATCAATATCAAACGGACTCCAAACACCGCAAAACTTGCTAGAGATTTTTGATGGACCAGAACACCCAAGATGGGCCAGAGCAGCACCTGAGGTGTGCCCCGAGGGGGGCACAACCCACCTCAGGCGCGCCCGGTGGGTTGTGCCCACCTCGGTGGCCTCCCCCCCCTCTTTACCCTATAAATCCACAAATATTCCAAAACCCTTCGGGGTTAACCTAGATCAGAAGTTCTGCCGCCGCAAGGCTCTGTATCCACGAAAACCAATCTAGACCCCGTTCCGGCACCCTGCCAGAGGGGGGAATCATCTCCGGTGGCCATCTTCATCATCCCGGCGGCCACCACGATGAGGAGGGAGTAGTCCACCCACGGGGTTGAGGGTTTGTACCAGTAGCTATGTGTTTAATCTCTCTCTCTCTCTCTCGTGATCTATATCATGGGCTTTGTTAACATAGATGGATCATATGATGTTTCTCCCCTCTATACCCATGTTGTGATGAATTGAATCTTTACCCTTTGAAGTTTTTTCTTGTCGGATTGAATAATCAGTTATGAGAACACATGATGTATGTTATGGCACTCAACTTGCGGATTCCCGAGGTGACATTGGGGTAATCTATGCATAGGGGTTGATGCACGTTTTTATTATCTTTTCTCTGATAAAAACTTTGGGGTCTCTTTGTAGTTCTTTGTGTGGATTGAATATTATGATCATGAAGTTGTTTGATGCATATCGTAGAATTAACTCACGGATATTCGTGGTGACATTGGAGTATCTAGGTGACATTAGAGTTGGTTGATGTGTGTCATATGGTGTTACTTTAGTACGAACTTTTGATTAGATCGATCGAAAAGAATAGCTTGCGTTATTTTAGTACGAACTCTAGGATAGATTGATCGGAAAGAATAGCTTTGAGGTGGTTTCGTACCCTACAAACAATTTCTACCTTTTGTTCTCCACTAATAGGAACTCCGGAGTGATTCTTTATTGCACTTTGAGGGATAATCATATGATCTAACTATGTGTAGCATTGTTGAGAGGTTGCACTAGTGAAAGTACGGACCCTAGGCCTTGTTTTCAAGCATTGCAATACCGTTTTCTTGCCCGTTTACTATTTGCTACCTTGCTATTTTTATTTATTTAGATTATCAAATATATTTCTACCATCCATATTACACTTTTATTACCATCTCTTCGCCGAACTAGTGCACCTATACAGTTTGCCATTGTATTAGGTGTGTTGGGGACACAAGAGATTTCTTGTATTTGGTTGCAGGGTCGTTTGAGAGAGACCATCTTCATCTTACACCTCTCACGGATTGATAAACCTTAGGTCATCCACTTGAGGGAAAATTGCTACTGTCCTACAAGTGTCTACAAGAATAAAGTTGCATAGTAGACATCAAGTTCTTTTCTGGCACCGTTGCCGGGGAGGTGAGTGCTTGAAGGTATATCTTTAGAACTTGCAATCAAATCTTTTAGTTTCTTGTTTATCACTAGTTTGGTATATAAAACAAAACTACCTAAAAAATGGAATTTAGGTTGCATCATATTATTGATCATCTTTATAATATCTTTCTTGAAAATGATGGTTCAGAAAATTGTGCTCAATTGTTAAAAGAAGAAGCCAATAAAATGCTTGGCACAAAATATTTGAATGATGAGCATGATTGCAATGTTGGTAGTATGAATTCTTTGAATATGAAAATGCTAATGATGATTGCACAAGTCATGAAAAAAATGATTCTTATAAGCATGTCACTTTTTGCGGAATGAATTGAGAGTGCAATTGCCCCACCAAAAAGGGAAGATAGATTTTGTAAGAAGCATAAATATTTATAAACAAAAAAGTTGCAAGAGAGGCTAGATGATTGTGTTGAAAGATTTAATTTTTTTGCCATCCTTATGAACTTTGCAATGAACATGGTCATTTAAATCTCCAATGCAAATTCTTTCATGATCAAATCGTGTCAAAAATTGTGATAACTTGATTACCTTGAGCATCATAAAGAGCTTAGTCTTCTTTTGGGGTATGAATAAATGAAACGTATAACTAAGGGTATTCCAAAATTTAATATCAAGAGATTTCTTGATTTTGATCTAGAAGAAATTTATATGTTTTGTGCGGTAAATTGCATTGAGAATCCTTATATTGCCAACTATGTAAAGTCAAGAAAACAAATAGAATATGAAGAGAGTACTAATGAAAGGAAAAATATTTCCCAATACCCTCCTAGTGTTTATTATGATGAATCAGGTAACGAGGATGAGCTTCCTATCCAACCAATATCATCAGTAAGAAGCTTGAAAAGATTAATTAAACACACACATGATGTGGTGAAGAAGAAGAAAAGAAGAAAGAGTAGAGGTAAAAAGGTATCTCTCCCAAATAATGTTGCTCCTATTATTGTTGTGCCTCATGAAAATGAATCAAAAATAATTGTGGAAGATGATGCACTTGATGATGATTTTGTTATGCCTATTCCTTGGCATGATGATTATGATTGGGAAGATAATGATAGTTCTTATAATCTTGGAAATCTTTTTGGCACCAACTTGGGAAATTATGATGATCGCAATTGTTATACCGTTGGTGCTATTCATACTATTAATGATGAGAGTGGTTATGCTTATGATATGCCAAGCCACAAGCTTGGGGATGCTATGCTCAAGGTTTTCAGAATCGTGATTCTGTTATACGATTCTACGACTTTACGATCCAAACTAACCCCTATGATTCTACGATTTTAGTTCTTAGAATCTACGACTTTACGATCCTGATAGTGAAGATCCTATGATTTGCGATCCAACCATCAAAGCTCCGATCCGATTCAAAATCACGATTCTGACAACCTTGGCTATGCTTGATGAGAATGACATGTTTGAGAATTTATTTGCTGCAATTAATGTTTGTCCCAAGCTTGGGGATGCTATGTTTAATGAAGATGATCTTTTTAGCCCCCCCTACTTTGAATGATCAAACTATCTATGATGGTTGCATGCCTCCTATCTATGATGAGAACAAAATTGCTACTTATGATGATTATTGTGATGATACTTATGTTATAAAAAGTAGTGATAATTATTTTCATAATTTTGAATATCCTTTTACTGAACATTACTCTTTTAATGTGGGAACAATTTGTAGTATTCGAGTTTCCTATGAATGAGAATAAAATTGCTTATGTGGAGAGTAATAAATTTTCTATGCTTGTGGATCATGAAAAGAATGCTTTATGTAATGGTTATATTGATGAATCTATTCATGATGCTACTGAAAATTATTATGAGAGAGGAACTTATGACTCATGATGCTCTCTTTATGTTTCAATTCTTATCTTTTATGCGAGCATCATTGAAATCATCATGCCTAGCTAAAAGGCATTAAAGAAAAGCACTTGTTGGGGTACAACCCAACATTTTTACTTACTATTTTTGTGTGTTCACATGACTATGCTACTGTATTGATCATGTTTTATTGCTTTTATGTCAATAAAGTGCCAAGTAAAGTCTTTGGGATCATGTTGGGTGATAGTTGATTTGACCCTGCTAAAAAACAGAAAGACTCCGAGAGATAGAATTGGGGTCCTGGGACAGAGGAAGAGGGACTATTTCCCTCAAGTCTATCCATTCCTGTACCTCAGCTCCCGAATTAGTGGCGGAACACGATGTCCCATCCCTCATCCAAAGCAGCCGCCGTTACAAGGATGGCCGGATTGGCACAAATCGCAAAAATACTAGGAAACCGCATGCGAAGGGGCTCACCATCAAGCCAAGGATCTAGCCAGAACTGGGTCCCAGACACATTTCCAACCGAGAACCGCAAACCCAGTCTGATCTCTTCCTTAATGGCCTGAATCGATTTCCAGAATTGGGACCCAGCCAAGAGAGAGCAAGCTAGAAGGGGTTGGCCCTGCAAGTACTTGGCCTCAATCAGTAGCAGCCACAGCCCCCATCGCCCCACAAGATCCTCCAAACCCAACACAGCATGAGCGCCACGTTCATCCCGCGAGACGCAGTGATGCCCAACCCGCCTCGGTCCTTTGGCAAGCATATGTCAGCCCATTTCACCATATGGTACTTGGGCCGACCATCCCCTACCTGCTAGAAGAACCTAGCTAGCACCTTGTCAAAGGAGCTATGCACACCTTCGGGTAAGATGTACATCCCCATGATATACATGGGGAGGCTGGCAAGGTTAGAGCTAATGAGGACAGTTTTGCTACCTTTGGAAGTGAACCTACCGCACCAGGGCTCCGCGCGGGACGCTACTTGTCCCACAAGAGGATCATACCCACTCACCAAAATCCTGTACTCCGCCAGGGGCATCCCCAAGTACGATATGGGGAAAGACACCAACCTACAATTTAGGTTGTCAGCCCAAAGCTGCTCAGCCTACGAATAGCCAAGGACCACCACCTCGCTCTTATCAAAGTTAATCTTAAGTCCAGACATTTCCACAAAGCAGAGCAAAAGGAACTTAAGATTAACAATGTCCGAGTCCGATCCTTCCACCATAATCATAGTGTCATCCGCATATTGCAATTGAGTAACCTCCCCATCCGGGATGAGGTGACTAACTACACCCTTAAGGTGGCCGGCCATCTTGGCCTTATCTAAGATGCCCGCTAGGGCATCAACTACGAGGTTGAAAAGCAAGGGGGAGACAGGGTCCCCTTGCATTACCCCTTGGGAAGCCTGGAAAAAGGGTCCCACCTCGCCATTGATGTTGATCGCCGTGTTCCCAGATCTGACCAGTTGCATGATCCAGGAACACCACCTCTCGTCAAATCCTCGTCGCTCCATCACCAACCTCAAAAAGGACCAGCCCAGACGGTCATACGCCTTCTGGAAGTCTAATTTGAGGAAGACCCCCTTAAGTCCCTTTGACGCCACCTTGTGGACGATCTCGTGAAGGGCAAGAATCCCATCATGGATCCGCCTGCCCTTCAGGAACGCGGACTGAAGGGAGTGGGCAATCCTTTCTGCCACAGGGGATAAACGAGTCGCGCAAACCTTCGCAAAGATTCACTCCAACACGTTGATCACCGTGATGGGTCAGAATTGCCTAATATCCGTTGCCCCAACTACTTTGGGGATCAGGGATATGACACCATAGTTAATCCTAGCCATATCCAATGTTCCAATATAGAACTCATGGAACATGGGCATAATCATCGGACGTAGTATCTCCCAGAATTTTTGGAAAAAAAACTACCGGGAGGCCGTCCGACCCTGGGGCCGAGCAAGCTTTCATAGAAGCAACCGCCCGTCCCACTTCCTCAGGGGAGAATGGGAGAGTAAGTTCGCATTCTCCACATCGGAGACCTGGTCAGCAAGCGGCCAAAAGTTAGCGCAAAGGGAGACGCCTCCGCGTGGCTCAGCCGAGAAAATGTCCTTATAAAAGGAGTAAATATGGGAAGAGATGTCTTCTGGGCTTTCCAGAAGAGTATCCCCATCCCAGAGGAAAGGGATGGAACATTTCCGCCTGCGTCCATTAGCAATTGCCTGGTAGTAGGCAGTGTTCACATCCCCCTTAAGGAGCCAGTTCTGGCCCCCTCGACGTTGCTAGAACAGCTCCTCGCTCTTGTAGATGTCCATGAGCCTTGTTTCATAGTTAATTAATGGTCTGCCTATTCTGAGAGTTCAAATAAATGGCTATGCTGCCTGATCGATGGAGTATACACGCATAGTAGCTGCTCGATGGAAAGCAACGGATGGATACCCTCTCGCTTGGTCCGTCCTTGTGGTCTACCCACAAACAGTACCAGGGTTGGATTTAATTTTAAACCTCTCCTCCATCGCCGCACATGCTCATCCTAGCAGTTCTTTTCAGGGCTATTAGTTCCGTCTTCCTTCTCAGTAGCAGGAATTTCAACTATGGACCGAATGCATATGGACAGTGTGTTGTTCATGAGCAACATCAACTGAGTTCTGCAGCCGGAAGATGTGCAATATCACGAAGCAAGTCGATGTCACTGTCTTAGCCTCTTGCCAACAAGACACAATCTAGAGTCTAGACGTAGCGGGCATTGGTCAGACAAATTCGATTCAGCCATCACCCCCAAATTTACTCCTTCCTGCATCTGGTTAAAATTTGTGCGAAGGTACTCGGGCAAGGTACCACCTACTGCTAGCTCCTATCGTAGTTAGGACATAATCGATTACCTGTTCTAGCTAAGACAAGACCTCTTACTCTTCAAAATCAATTAAGAAAAACTCCACTTAACCCCTTAATTATGAAACCAAACAGTCAAACTCTCTGAGCCATTAGAAACGATGCATGCAACCCTTCAAGATGGTTTTGGTGTAATGGTATTGCCGCGGTGATGGTGGTTTTGCTGAATTAGTTGCAATCAAACATGGGAAATCTCTCTGGGTTATCCCTCTCCAAAATCTATTTCTCTGTACTTCTCTCAAAATTGATGTTGGAGGCCATGCAGAAGACAGAAAGTGCGTTATATCGACTAGAGGGGGGGGTGAATAGGCGATTTTTATGAATTCTTCACTGAGGAATTTGCTAGTGAGGAAATTCCTTAGCGAAGAACTACTTGCAGCGGAATAAGTAGTCAGAAGTAAACATAACAGAAGACAAGCATAGTCATCATGACGAAATGAAGACAAGCACAGAGTACAGAAAGCGTAAACACAGGATAGCACAGGATGAAGACAAACAGACTGAACAAATTGAACTGAGGAAATTGAGAAAGTCTTCAGTCAAAGTCTTCAAACACAGATATGACAAGAAAACAACACAATACTGAGGAAATGAAAGAGTTGAGGAAATAGAACCAGTTGGCTTGGTGAAGACAATGATTTGGTAGACCAGTTCCAACTGCTGTCTCAGTTGTACATCTGGTTGGAGCGGCTAGGTATTTAAACCCGAGGACACACAGTCCTCACCGTATTCTCCTTGAGCTAAGGACACACAGTCCTCGCCCAATAACTCGTGGTAAGTCTTCAGGTGACTTCCGAACCTTCACAAACTCGGTCACTAGGCGATCCACAATTCCTCTTGGATGCTCTAGACCATGACGCCTAACCGTCTGGAAGAAGCACAGTCTTCAAAGGTAACAAGCGTCGGATCCACACAGGATCAATCTCTTGAGTGATGCTCAATCACTTTGGGTTTGTAGGTGTTTGGGTTTGGGTTTCGAATTTTCCCCACTTGATGATTTTCGCTCAAAGTCCTCGGAGGATGGGATGCTCTCAAATGACAAGTGTCAGTTTCTCTCAGAGCAGCCAACCAGCTAGTGGTTGTAGGGGGCGGCTATTTATAGCCTAGGGAGCAGCCCGACATGATAAGACATAAATGCCCTTCAATGATATGACCGCTGGATGGATAAGATATTTTGGAACAACTGGCGCGTAGCACAGCAATGGTCGGAAATTTGAGGTACAAATTCCTCAGGGCTATCATGTTCCTCACTGTGTAGGCAATCCGCACTGGCGAATTCCTAACTCCTCAGTCAGAACAAAGTCCTCAGTGACCAGAAGAACTGCGTCTCTGTCACTGAAGAAATTGACTGAACTGTATGAGATTTCTAATGGCTTCACTCAAAGGGATTGGTAGGTGTAGGATTTTGAGTTGAGCATCACATGGAAATTTTTCCTTAGTATTTCCTCGACCCCCTTTAACAGTACGGTGTTTCCTATGACTCAAGAAAGAGAAAATGAAACTACGAAAACAAAAGTCTTCACGCTTCATGTTCCTCGAATGAATACCAAGTCTTCAAGGTTACACCAATTTCTTAACTTTCAAAGTTTTCAGAAAGTCTTCAGAATACCAAAGTCTTCAGTTGAAGAACTTCATTTTAGGGGTCGACTTTCTCCGTAAATATCAAACTCCTTATAGACGTATAGACCTGTGCACACTCATAAACACATTAGTCCCTTAACCTATAAGTCTTCAATACACCAAAATCACTAAGGGGCACTAGATGCACTTACAATCTCCCCCTTTTTGGTGATTGATGACAATATAGGTTAAGTTTTCAACGGGGATAAATATATGAAGTGTAAATACTGATATTGAGGAATTTGATTGCAAGATATAGAAGAACTCCCCCTGAAGATGTGCATAGTGAGGAATTTGCTTTTGAAGCAATGCACACATGAAGAGTTGAATCATGGAGATCTCCCCCTATATCTTGTAATTCATACACGCATTTGACATATAATATGAAGAATTTGAAATGCATGATGAAATATGGTGACTGATGTAATTCAGCATGCGTGCAATAATATTAACGAGGAATAAGCATGCAGAACGACGTAGCATAAGTATCAGACCACCATCGGGTTTAAGTTTACAACTTGATCCAATAAAAGTTTCAGAAAAACGAGAGTTGTGACTTAGCAAAAAAATGCCCGTATAGTAGACCCGTTTGAAGACTAACTCAGATTTCTCCCCCTTTGTCATCGAATGACCAAAAGGATCGAAACTGAGGACTAACGCCCCTGAAGATAATCAAGTTGATGAAGGAGCGCCAGCGTTGTCGGGGTCGGTTGTTGAAGTAGGGCCTGCCGCTGTGTCGTCCAAGTCTTCATTTTCATCAGTGTCACGCGATGAAGAATAGGAGCTGGCCACCAAAGAAGGAACTTTGACCTTCTTGTATTTCTTCGGAGGAGGTGCAGACCAGTCAAACTCTTCCTTGAGACCCATTTTCTTTAGATCTTCAGCGCTGTAGACATGAGACAGAACAGCCCAGGTGCGGTTGAAGGTTTCATAGAGGTAGTAGTGGTTTTTCTTCACTGCATTGTGTGTTGAGGTCATGTTGTGAAGAATTGAACCAAACTGACGCTTGACCCATTTATGATTGCGATCAACCTTCTGATGAAGACTGAGGAGTAACTCACGATCAGTCATCACCCTGGGTGTTGTGGCTTGAGGATTTTGCTTGGCATTGTTGGCGGCAGAGTCATGTGTGGTAGAGTCATCATTGGTGGAGTAGGATGCAGCCTTGCGGAACTAACCATCCAATGGACGAATGCCTTCATCTATCACAGCAGTTGCCTTGCCTTTGTCATCAGCCGAGGAAAATGTCTTTTTGAGGACTTCAATTGGAGGCAAGTAGCTTCAGTGGTTCAGTGTCAGCTTTGTAGTTGAGTGAAGACCTTGTCCTGATGAATCTCATAATTGAAAGTGCGTTATATCGACTAGAGGGGGGGGTGAATAGGCGATTTTTATAAAATTCTTCACTGAGGAATTTGCTAGTGATGAAATTCCTTAGCAAAGAACTATCAACAGCGGAATAAGTACTCAATAGTAAACACAGTAGAATACATGCATGGTCATCATGATGAAATGAAGACAAACACAGAGTACAGAAAGCGTAAACACAGGATAGCACAAGATGAAGACAAACAGACTGAAGAAATTGAACTGAGGAAATTGAGAAAGTCTTCAGTCAAATTCTTCAAACACAGATATGAACAAACACACAACACAGTAATGAGGAAATGAAAGTGTTGAGGAAATAGAACCAGTTGGCTTGGAGAAGACAATGATTTGGTAGACCAGTTCCAACTGCTGTCTCAGTTGTACATCTGGTTGGAGCGGCTAGGTATTTAAACCTGAGGACACACAGTCCCGGACACACAGTCCTCACTGTATTCTCCTTGAGCTAAGGAAACACAGTCCTCGCCCAATCACTCGTGGTAAGTCTTCAGGTGACTTCCGAACCTTCACAAACTTGGTCACTCAGCGATCCACAATTCCTCTTGGATGCTCTAGACCTTGACGCCTAACCGCCTGGAAGAAGCACAGTCTTCAAAGGTAACAAGCGTCGGATCCACGCAGGATCAATCTCTTCAGTGATGCTCAATCACTTTGGGTTTGTAGGTGTTTGGGTTTGGGTTTGGATTTTCCTCACTTGATGATTTTCGCTCAAAGTCCTCGGAGCATGGGATGCTCTCAAATGACAAGTGTCAGTTTCTAGCGGAGCAGCCAACCAGCTAGTGGTTGTAGGGGGCGGCTATTTATAGCCTAGGGAGCAGCCCGACATGATAAGACATAAATGCCCTTCAATGATATGACCGTTGAGGTGGGATAGATATTTTGGGACAGCTGGCGCGTAGCACAGCAACGGTCGGAAATTTGACACAAAATTCCTCAGGGCTATCATGTTCCTCACTGTAGGCAATCCGCACTGGCGAATTCCTAACTCCTCAGTCAGAACAAATTCCTCAGTGACCAGAAGAACTTCGTCTCTGTCACTGAAGAATTGACTGAACTGTATGAGATTTCCAATGGCTTCACTCGAAGGGATTGGTAGGTGTAGGATTTTGAGTTGAGCATTGGAAAATTTTCCTTAGTATTTCCTCGACCCCCTTTAACAGTACGGTGTTTCCTATGACTCAAGAAAGAGAAAATGAAACTACGAAAACAAAAGTCTTCATGCTTCATGTTCCTCGAATGAATACCAAGTCTTCAGGATTGCACCAATTTCTTCACTTTCAAAGTCTTCAGAAAGTCTTCAGAAATCCAAAGTCTTCAGTCGAAGAACTTCATTTTTAGGGGTCGACTTTCTCTGTAAATATCAACACTCCTCATAGACTTATAGACCTGTGTACACTCAAAAACACATTAGTCCCTTAACCTATAAGTCTTCAATACACCAAAATCACTAAGGGGCACTAGATGCACTTACAATCTCCCCCTTTTTGGTGATTGATGACAATATAGGTTAAGTTTTCAACGGGGATAAACATAATGAAGTGTAAATACTGATATTGAGGAATTTGATTGCAAGATATAGAAGAACTCCCCCTGAAGATGTGCATAGTGAGGAATTTGCTTTTGAAGCAATGCACACTTGAAGAGTTGAATCATGGAGATCTCCCCCTATATCTTGTAATTCATACACGCATTTGATATAATATGAAGAATTTGAAATGCATGATGAAATATGGTGACTGATGTTTCAGCATGCGTGCGATAATATTAACGAGGAATAAGCATGCAGAATAATAGCAGAAGTATCAGACCACCATCGGGTTTAAGTTTACAACTCGATCCAATAAAAGTTTGAGAACGAGAGTTGTAACTTAGCAAAAAAACGCCCATATAATAGACCCGCTTGAAGACTAACTCAGATTTCTCCCCCTTTGTCATCGAATGACCAAAAGGATCGAAACTGAGGACTAACGCCCCTGAAGATAATCAAGTTGATGAAGGAGCCGCGCAGCCGTTGTCGGGGTCGGTATGTTGAAGCATCCGTAAGGTGCTTCCGGCGATGCCCGGTTGTGTTGAGTCCAAGAAAGTTCATTCACTATTTAAGATTGTAGAGGTAGTAAATCGCAGAATGAAACGCACACTAGGAAAGACTGGCAACAAGAAGCGACGCTTGACCCTTCCTTGTTATAATCCTTCAGGCCATTTCTGACCAAAGGTGGATTTATTGGAGGCATGGACTTAGCATAGGGAGGAGAGGAGGTGCATGGGATTCCTGCGGTGAGACATTTGCCTGCAAACTTTTACTTGTGGCACTGTTGGTGCATTTTCTTTCAGCTCTTCAGCCGCTGTATACTTGAGACGAACATCCCAGGTTTTTCGGTTGAGGGTTTGATCATGGAGGATACTGTAGGGTGGTGTTTTGTCTCTCATTGCATTGGAGTGTTTGAAGTCATCGCTTAGATGGAAGGATTGAACCGCAAACTATACGCGCGTCTGAGGGTCGCACTTTGCTGATTTGAGGGCCGATCAACACTTCTGATGAAGGACTGGCGCGAGATAGAGGAGCAATTGTCACGCTCAGTCATTCGACAGGATTCCGCTCTTGTAGGCTGTGGCTTTGAGGATTTGCTTGGATTTAGTTTGAGCAAGAGTAATATGTGTGGTGTGTAAGAGGTCATCATTCGGGTGAATAGGTTAAATCGGCAGCTTGGTAAGGAAGCAATTTTGACTCTCATCGGGACCAGGATGTGACGTAATGGGCGAGGAGTGAACTTTCGATTCGATTTTCACAACATTTGTTGCCTTGCGACGCTTAGATGTCTCAGCTGAAAGGGAACAAATGTCTTTTGAGGATTCAAGTATGGGAGAGGGACTTCAAGGTTAGCTTGCGTTGCTGGTTCGAGGATGCTTGTGTGAGTGGTGTCCTAGCAGTTGGTAGTTGTAGTAGATAACCCGTGTCGTCCTGGTGGAATCTTTATGATCGCAGGGCGCAATAAAGGCTGTCAGCTTCAATGGATAGAATACATTAACGCAACTAGTAGTGGCCAGAGTCCATCATGAAGGACAAGTTTCGGTGGAGAGATTGAGCAGGTACTGTTAGAAAGAAGCATGTTCTTCATTATGCCAACGACTTCTTCATCATTTCGAGATAGATGGCTTCTGATTGTACTATGGTCATCTATCTGTCTTCGACAAATGCGGTATTTGAGCAAGTTGCACCGCAGGGTCATGGCCACTAGTTTCTTGATCGAGGAAATTTGGGTTTTCTAGGACGCGCCTGCTGTGCTTCAGAGTCTCTCATCACACTTGCTGCATGTAGTGATTTTGAAGCTCAGGTTCATTGTAACTAATTCCAACGTGCATCCTCCTTCAGATTGGGAAGGACTTTGTGGTGCATGGGTGGCATCGAAGTCATTGCATGTTGCATCTGGTATGCCTGTTGTTATGGTTGAGAGAATTGTATCTGATAGCAGTTTCATCCAGTTTTCCATGACCTTCAGTATCCGAGAGTCTCATCTAGTTTATAGCAGTTGCTGGGTACTGTGCTTACGCGTCTGGCTTTTTGGAAGAACTGTTAAGAATTTGGTTTCTTTCATAATGTCCAATCACAGATTTATTGGTGACTTGACATGCTAAAGAGGAGTTAACTCAGGCTGCAGTGTCGTGTATGACGGGCTGGTGAGTGGACTCGTAGGCTGTTGGAAGCACGGCAGATGACTGCATGTCTACATGAGGAATGTATGTGCATGTGTCGTCTATCGTACTTTCATGTCTTTGCTTAGATTAACGCAACACTGACCGAGGATAGAAGTTGGCAGTATGTCTGGCAGTGCTAATGAACATGGATTTCGCTTTATGGAGAGTGTCATAACGTAGATTTGAGTAGGTATTTTATTGTAATACGTGAGTGTGAATTATGCATCAGCGCAGTATAGTAATTGTTGTGTCAGCCTGTTATGGCTTTTGGGTTTCGCAGTAATCAGTCACGCCGAGAATGGATACATATTTTGCTTTCTTTAGGCTTGAGAGAGTGTTATCAGTGTACAGGATATGCTATGCACTACCTTATCAGGTACACTCGCAATCTCCACGCCATTCTATCTTGTCTGAGGAGAATCTCTGATTTGGGTTCTCCTCCATGGTGGCAGTCAGATTTAGCACCAGCCAGAAGCTTATATTCTTCATAGCTCGACTTCTTAACGCCTTGGCCAGCTGGAAAGGTGTTCTTCCATCGAACAGATCGAGATTCGTCGGAGATGCGGTTTTCGGTAGATAGTTGAACTGTTAGGTTGACAGGGTGACATTGTTGTGAGTGAACTTCTGCATTAAAGTGGGGTGAAGAGGCTGGACGAACTGGGATGCTTCCTTGACTTTCTTAAAGATGTACGTCATCGTCTCATGCAGTTGTCTGATTTGCATGTCCGACATTCTTTATTCGTCTTTGTAGACTTCTTTCACGCCTCTAGGCTCTCGTGCAGCACGATATCTTAAGGGCATTGGTGAGGCATATATTACATTTGAGGCGTTGAAGGGATTGTATCCACTTCAATTTCCTCATCCTCAGTGCGTACTTACGACACGCAGCCGATGTTAAGTTTCTTCCAACTTCAGGCAGTTCGCATTGGACTGCACATACACTTCTTATTCTCACTTGCATAAGGAACAACATAGGTCCAGTTGTGTGATGGAACTGTAAGGTTGGACATGCTGTGATACACACCGATAGTTGAACATTTAGTTAATAGATGTATGTGATGAGGCATCTCATTTCTTCTATGTTGGGCTGGAAGAAGTTGTCAAAGTGTAGGATGTACTTGATGTTCTTACAACACATTTGGATCCCTTCAAGCATCGCAGTGGAAGAGATGGACTAACCTATCGGTTCTTCTTCATTGATGTTTGGAAATCGTATACGCAAGCAGTAGAGCTTGTGGTTGTGATGTTGCGCAGGTGGAACCGGAGGAGAGAATCCGTAGTATGATAAAATGGAGTTCAAGGTTGTCTAATTTGCAGTTTCGCTAGGTGGGTACCTTGCACCTACGTGCATTTTGCCCTGACTGTAACGGTATCAGATTTAATTATTGCAGGGGCATTCAACACGATTAGTTGGTCTGTGCGTTGGGCTGCAGATCTCCTACTTCAGCTCGGTCTGGAAGAGTACGGTGAATTTGCGGCCACATGGCCAATCGTTAGATGAAGAATTCGTACAGGGGACGAGAGCTCTGAAGCATTCCGATCACGGATAGACTGGGCGTCAGTGTGCTTTTAGTCCCGCCGTACTTCACTGAGCAAAACGCTCTGTATGAGCGACACGGGAAATGCTGGCTGTTGACTGATGGGTGCTGAAACATTTGGTGAGAACTATTGCTTCACAGAGTGTGTGGGAGCTGGTTAGGCTTAAACTCCATGATTGCTCAGTCAGTATGACTCTTTGGCTTCTCACATGATAGCTAATAAGTCAAGAGAATTTGCATGTCGCTGAGGGCTTTGATGTCAGCCTGCATCTTGATGAGTTCTTCAGTTGTCATCTTGACAACATTTTTCTTCAGCAGTTTCTCTTTTCTGTACTCGGATTCTTGATCTCTCTGGCCTCATACTTCCATTTCTCCTCTTGGATGAAATGAGTCAGCATGTGATTTTGACCAGGTGTCAACTTTGAAGTCAGGCATAGGATGTATTTGGGTCCTTGTGCCAGAGATCAATGTAGTCGAGGATCGCTTGGATCCAAAAGCAGTGGCACAGGTGTGCCTTTGGCTCTAGCGGCCCTTTTGTCCTGTCTCTGATGATTTCTGCAAGTTCATCATCATCAGCCTTCATCATCTTCAGGTGGCTCTTGGAAGGCGACCTGTTTCTTCTTAGGACTTGGCCGAGGACCTCGTCCAGCAGTTGCCTTGGTCTTCAGCAGGAGTGGGGCCAGATGAAGAATTTGGTGCAGCTGAGGAGCTTGCTGAGACACCAGAGGCAATGGAGATGCCTGTAGTCCTTTGGCACGAGGCCAGATGCGCAGGTGCTGAGGACTTTGTCGGAGACAGCTGAGGACTTTGGAGGAGGTGCTGAGGATTTTGAGGAGCAGGAGCAGCTTGAGGAATTGGTCGTGAGATTTGAAGTTCTGGCCGTGAGGGCGCAGCTGAGGAACTTGGCCGTGAGGGCACTGTTGGTGAAGCACTTGGCTTACGAGCAGGCTTCTTTGCCATGATTTCCTCGGCTTGACAGAGGCCTCAGTGGCAGCAGCAGCAGCAGAATCTTCGTTGAATTTCCTCACTGCTTCTCTTTTGTCTTGCCAATTTGGCTTGACGCCTGGCCCATTCTTCAGGAAAGTCCTCACCGCGTTTGACGCTAGTGGGATCAGTACTTGGCCAGGTGCCAGTGGAAGTCTTGGGCATGGAGGGTTGAGAGCGAATTTCTTCATGTACTTTGGAGTAAACGTATCTGTACTCCCTCCATTCACGTGCCCATCTCCGTTCAATCCTCTGAATGCGCACCTTGCGCTGATTTTTGTTTTCTTTGCCAAACTTGGCTTCATCAGGTGTGCAGTACTCATATTATATGTCCTCAGGGATTTCAAACGCAGTCATGACCTCAGGTTTCTTTCCTCCTTTCTGCGGCTTCTTACCATCTGCCATATTCTTCAGCTGAGGAATTTGAACAATTGAATTCTCTGAAGAAGTATGCAGTTTTTCTTCGAGGAACGCTGCAAATGAGTTAAGTTGATGAGAACCTAGTGATTCAGCAGCGGACATGAGTACCTGTGAACAGAATATAGTTGCGAGGAATTTGGAGAGGTCATATGCGTTCTCAGAAGGTTTTTCAAAAAGAACAAGTTTGAGGAATTTGACCAGATGAGTCTTGAAGAATTTCACTAAGCATGCTTTGTCTTAGGTTCCAGAGTTGTATAGATCGGAGATCCACACAATTGAGGAATCTTGAAGAAATAAAGCTTAGAGAAATGAATCAAGAACAGAAGATTTGTGAGGTGTTTTGTGTGTGAGGATTTGAGAAATAAAACACCTTTTGAAGATTTTGTAGAAAAGTTTCGAATCAAAGAGGGGTAAAAGTAACTTTTAATTACCCTGAATGAAGAACACGACGAACAGTGAGGTGAAACAGTGAAGGTTTCGGTGTAGATCTTCCACGCCCTAACTCGGCGGAGGAAGACGTCTACGGCGGCGGCGGAGGTGAAGATTTCCGCGGTCGGCGCGAGTACGACGGCGACGAGGTCGAGGCAGTGAAGCTCTTCCTCACCGGCGACGATGGAGTAGCGGCGGCGCTAGGGTTTGGGAAGCTCGAGCGGGAGAGAGAGATCGAGCGGAGTAAAAGAAGTGAGGAAGGGGCGAGGGGTATTTATAGAGGCAGTGAAAAACTGTTCGCCCGAAGATTTGGGACGAACGTGCCGACCTTTCTCCTTCTCACGACATGTGTCAACCCACGTACTGTGAAGTGGAGATCATATTAGATCGTGGGTGAATAGAATAATGCATCGTTGGATGCGGAACGGTTTGAGCGGCAAAACCGAAAATTTGGATAAGATTAGTTTTAATGTTCCGATCGCAATTTCTTCAGCTGACAAGGACACCGTGAAGATTTTGAACGAGTTTCAAATAGAACGCACATGAAGAATTTGTGAATAGATTGGATTGAGTATAGCATAGAGGGGGAAGGGTCCGATCACATTCACTTAGTAGAAAAAACAAACTTGAAGAATTAGCCATAAGTGAATGCTGTAGAGGACAAAACTCATATATATATATATATATAGCCAACGAAGAAAAACTTCGGAACAAGTGATGATTTTGAAAAGTTGAAGAATTTGAACAACTGAGGAATGTCGAAAACTGAGGAAAAACACAAATTGAAGATTTTCAACTTTTTGTGGTGGCGTGACCCACCGTATAAGAATGATGATTTCAGACACCGCGTACAATTGTCGTAGGGTTCTAAGAATCAAATTCTTCATTAATTTCTTCACACTTAGAGTGTTATTCTTCATTGATTGAAGAAAAACGTTTCTTCATGTGTTGCACATCTAAGTCATCAATTTTGCATAAGTGTTAGGATGAGTGCCTTTTCAGAGTACATTCGAAGACCCTAAGATATTTAGCTCACACCGCAACTTGTTAAATATCTTCTCATCTAAGGGCTTTGTGAAGATATTGGCTAGCTGTTCTTCAGTCTTCACATGCTCAATAGAAATGTCGCCCTTCAACACATGATCACGAAGAAAATGATGACGAATCTGAATGTGCTTTGTCTTCGAGTGCTGAACTGGGTTGTGAGCAATCTTGATGGCACTCTCATTGTCACAGAGGAGAGGTACATTCTTCACGTTGACGCCGTAGTCCTTGAGAGTTTGCTTCATCCATAGCAGTTGAGCACAATAAGAACCAGCAGCAACGTACTCAGCTTCAGCAGTAGACAGTGATACACAGTTCTGTTTCTTTGAGGACCAACAGACCAAGGATCGTCCGAGGAAATGACATGTACCAGATGATGACTTGTGGTCCACATGATCACCAGCATAGTCAGAGTCAGAATATCCAATGAGATCAAAATCCGAGCCCTTGGGATACCATAATCCTAGTGTTGGTGTGTGAGCTAGATATCGAAGAATATGCTTCACAGCTTTATGGTGTGATTCCTTCGGTGCAGCTTGAAATCGGGCACACATGCAAACACTAAGCATTATATCTGGCCTAGATGCACATAAGTACAATAAAGAACCAATCATGCAGCGGTATACCTTATGATCAAAGTCAATACCATTTTCATCAGTGCACAGATGACCATTTGTGGGCATAGGAATTTTGATGCCTTTGCAATCTTGCATGCCAAATTTCCTCAGTACATCCTTGAGGTATTTCTCCTGAGATATGAATATACCATTGCGTTGTTGACGAATTTGAAGACCTAAGAAGAATTTCAACTCTCCCATCATAGACATTTGATATTCTTGACTCATCATATAGGCAAATTCATCACTATAACGTTGGTCAGTACAGCCAAAGATGATATCATCAACATATATTTGGCACACAAACAGTTCACCATCATAAGATTTAGTAAAGAGAGTAGGATCGAGTGAACTGGGTGTGAAGCCATTCTTCATGAAGAATTCCTTCAAAGTGACATACCACGCCCGTGGGGCCTACTTGATGCCATAGAGGGCCTTATTGAGTCTGAAGACTTTGTCGGGATTCTTTGGATCTTCAAAACCTGGGGGTTGAGCAACATATACTTCTTCCTCAAGCTTACCATTGAGGAATGCACTTTTCACATCCATTTGATATAAGATGATATCATGATGGTTAGCATAAGCAAGCAATATGCGAATAGCCTCAAGTCTAGCAACAGGTGCAAAAGTTTCATCGAAATCAACTCCTTCAACCTGTGTGTAGCCTTGAGCTACTAGACGTGCCTTATTCCTCACCACAAGGCCGTTTTCATCTTGCTTGTTGCGGTAGATCCACTTTGTGCCAATGATATTATGCTTGCGAGGATCTGGACGGTTGACCAGTTCCCAGACGTTGTTGAGCTTGAACTGATGTAATTCTTCTTGCATGGCCTGAATCCACTCAGGCTCCAGAAATGCTTCATCTACCTTAGTGGGCTCTGTGATAGAGACAAAAGCATAGTGCCCACAAAAGTTAGATAAGTGTGAAGCTTTTGAGTGTGTGAGAGGACCTGGTGCTCTAATGTCATCGATGATCTTCTCCACTTGCACTTCTTTTGCAACGCGACGATGAGCTGGTTGTCGTTGAGGAATTTGATCAGCATTTTCTTCAGCATCAATTTCCTCAGCATTTTCTTCAGGTGCATCAGCTTGATGTTCTTCACGTTCTAGAATGAATTCCTCAACAGATTCTTCAGTAGGGATGACATCCTCAGTAGCCTTGAACTTGATGGAATCCTCAGGTGCTGGTTCATCTATCATAGAAGGTAGGTGCTCTCTTTACGAGCCATTAGTTTCATCGAACCGCACATCTACAGTTTCAACAATCTTGTGAAGAACATTGTTGAAGACTCTGTAGGTGTGCGAGTCCTTTCCGTAACCAAGCATAAAACCTTCATGTGCTTTCGGTGCAAATTTTGAGTTGTGATGAGGATCTCTAATCCAGCATTTAGCACCGAAGACTTTGAAATAACTCACATTGGGTTTCTTGTCAGTGAGGAGTTCATAGGCAGTCTTCTTGAAGAATTTGTGAAGATATACTCTGTTGATGATGTGGCACGCAGTATCAATTGCATCAACCCAGAAGCGACGAGGTGTTTTGTACTCATCATGCATAGTGCGAGCCATCTCAGCAAGAGTCCTGTTCTTGCGCTCCACGACGCCATTCTGTTGAGGAGTATAAGGAGCGGATAACTCATTAGTAATACCAAGTTCATCAAGATAGTCATCGAGACCTGAATTCTTGAACTCAGTGCCATTGTCACTTCTGATGTGCTTGATCTTCACACCGAAGTTGGTTGAAGCCCTCGAGGAAAATCGTTTGAAGACTTCCTGCACTTCATGTTTGTAAGAAACAAGGTGTACCCATGTGTAACGAGAGTAATCATCAACAATAACAAAGCCATATTGAGATGCTTCATTTGAAATGGCAGAATAATGATTAGGATCGAAAAGATCCATGTGAAGCAATTCAAATGGGCGAGTAGTAGTCATGATGGTCTTAGCTGGATGCTTCGCCTTGGTCATTTTTCCAGCTTCACAGGCACCGCATAAGTGATCCTTGAGGAATTTGACATTCTCAATGCCAATGGCATGCTTCTTCTTTGCAAGCGTGTGCAAATTCCTCATGCCTGCATGACCAAGTCGTCGATGCCATAGCCATCCTTCTGAAGCTTTTGCAAGTACGCACACGGCTGGTTGTGAATCTGTAGACAAATCAACAATATACAAGTCTCCTCTCCTAAAGCCTTTGAAGACTTTGGAATTGTCAGCTTCCATAATCACAACACAACGATACTTGCCAAAGACAACAACCATATCAAGATCACAAAGCATTGAGACAGACATAAGATTGTATCCTAAGGACTCAACAAGCATGACTTTGTCCATGTGTCGATCCTTTGTGATAGCAACCTTACCTAGACCCAATACCTGACTTTTGCTTTTATCAGCGAAGATGATGTGCTTCATATGTGATGACGATAAGGGAGCATCCATCAATAGATTCTTGTCACCAGTCATGTGATTTGTACATCCACTATCGAGGACCCACTCAGTGGCTTTGGGTTGATCATCCTGCAGATGAATTAGTGTAGCTTACGAACTTCATATACTTCAGCAGTGAAGAATATGATATCACAACTCATCAGATCAATTTCATCAAGCAGTAAGACAAATAACACAGTAGGAGGACGTGTGAAATGAAACTTCATTTCTTCATGATTAGCCTGCGTCCTTTCAAGCATTTTTTCAGGTCCCCAGCAAATTCTTCAGACATTACAGTACGTCTAGAGACCTGACCCTGCATAAGAGATTAGTTGTTTTTCTTCACCACCCACATCTGAAGGGGTGGCAAAGAGTTCATCACTCTGCGAGCTCCATATGAGAATGGTGGCATAGAGACCAAACCATTTCGTTTCACATAAGAGTGGTTAGGGTAAGCATATGAATAAGCAGAGAAATTCTTCGAGGACTTATGAACATAATGATTAGAAGAGTGATGCTCATATTCATAGCCCTTGGCTCTTCCCTGCGAAACAGAGTTGTTAGCACGATGATGTTCATATGAGGACTTTGATCCTCTTGAGGAATTTGATCCGCGTGAGGAATTTGGTCCGTATGAGGACTTGGATCCATATGAAGAATTTGGTCCATATGAAGAATTTGATCTGGGGTTCCTATTCTTCACGGGTGGTGTCATGAGGACATTCACCTGAAGACTTTCAAGGCACATTTTGGGAACCCAGATTTTCTTCATAGGGGAACCGTTCCTGCAGTTAGTGCCAACATATCTAGCAAATACTTCACCATTCTGATTTTTGAACAGTTTATAGTTGGAGTCGAATGACTCATCAGAAGAATGAGAAGATTCACATGTATAGCCAGATAAATTAGATGGATCAACTGGAGGTCCCTTTGCAGCAACCCATGAGGTTTTGGGGTACTGCTCAGGGTTCCAATATGTACCATCAGCATTGAGTTTCCTCTCAAAGGCAATACCCTCTTTCCTAGGGTTCCTGTTGAGGATCTGCTTTTTAAGCACATCACAAAGAGTCTGATGCCCTTTGAGGCTTTTGTACATGCCTGTCATGTACAATTCCTTCAGTCCTACATCGTCAGTGATACTAGCAATGTCCTCAGATGAGGAATTAGTGATAGCAGAGGCAGGTGAAGAATTTGTAACATTAGAAGCATTTGAACATTCAGGTGAAGAATTAGCAGATTCTCATTCAATGCATTTCAAACATGGAGGAACAAATTCATCCTGAGCAGTGCTGATTTGTTGAGCAAGTAATGAATCACGCTTCTTCTGAAGATCTTTATAACTCACACTTAGCTTCTCAAAATCTTGCTTTCTTTGAAGAAATTCATAAGAAAGCTTCTCATGATCAGACAAGAGAGTGTTATGTCGATTTTGAAGTGAGTCATACTTAGTATGAAGTCTCTGAAGACTTTCAGCCAAAGCTTTGGACTGATCCATTTCTTCACCCAACATATCATCGCTCTTACTAAGCATGTCGTGAATTTTTTCCAAAGCTCTTTGTTGTTTAGCAGCAAGAGAAGCAAGTTTGACATAACTGGGTCCAAATTCATCACCATATTCATCATCACTGGATTCAGACAGATAGCATTCAGTTACCTTTTCATCATCTGCCATAAGGCATGGTGAGGAGGATGATGATTCTGGTTCAAATGTCATTGACTTGAGAGATTCCTTGAAGTCCTCAAACCAAGGATCGTGATAGGTTCGATGACCTTCATAGACATCTGAGAGACGGTCCCAGATAAGCTTCGCATGATCGAGATGCATGACGTTGCTGAACTGATTTTGAGACAGACAGGAGCAGATGACATTCTTCGCCGTGAGGTTGAGAAGGGTGTACTTGCGAATGTCATCAGCTTCCGCCATCTTGCACAGATCGGTCAGACCAATCTCAGTGATGGTCCACAGCTCGTTGTTCATCGCCATGAGGCGCTTCTTCATCATGGCCTTCCACTTTGGATACTCATGACCGTCAAAGATAGGGCATGTCACTTTCTTCATACCTGCGGTCGACATAACTAAAACGCCAGGCGGTTAAACCAAAATCACACAGAACAAGGGAGTACCTTGCTCTGATACCAATTGAAAGTGCGTTATATCGACTAGAGAGGGGGTGAATAGGCGATTTTTATGAATTCTTCACTGAGGAATTTGCTAGTGAGGAAATTCCTTAGCGAAGAACTACTTGCAACGGAATAAGTAGTCAGAAGTAAACATAACAGAAGACAAGCATAGTCATCATGATGAAATGAAGACAAGCACAGAGTATAGAAAGCGTAAACACAGGATAACACAGGATGAAGACAAACAGACTGAAGAAATTGAACTGAGGAAATTGAGAAAGTCTTCAGTCAAAGTCTTCAAACACAGAGTTGAGGAAATAGAACCAGTTGGCTTGGTGAAGACAATGATTTGGTAGACCAGTTCCAACTGATGTCTCAGTTGTACATCTGGTTGGAGCGGCTAGGTATTTAAACCTGAGGACACACAGTCCTCACCGTATTCTCCTTGAGCTAAGGACACACAGTCCTCGCCCAATCACTCGTGGTAAGTCTTCAGGTGACTTCCGAACCTTCACAAACTCGGTCACTCGGCGATCCACAATTCCTCTTGGATGCTCTAGACCATGACGCCTAACCGTCTGGAAGAAGCACAGTCTTCAAAGGTAACAAGCGTCGGATCCACGCAGGATCAATCTCTTCAGTGATGCTCAATCACTTTGGGTTTGTAGGTGTTTGGGTTTGGGTTTGGATTTTCCTCACTTGATGATTTTCGCTCAAAGTCCTCGGAAGATGGGATGCTCTCAAATGACAAGTGTCAGTTTCTAGCGGAGCAGCCAACCAGCTAGTGGTTGTAGGGGGCGGCTATTTATAGCCTAGGGAGCAGCCCGACATGATAAGACATAAATGCCCTTCAATGATATGACCGTTGGATGGATAAGATATTTTGGGACAGCTGGCGCGTAGCACAGCAACGGTCGGAAATTTGAGGTACAAATTCCTCAGGGCTATCATGTTCCTCACTGTGTAGGCAATCCGCACTGGCGAATTCCTAACTCCTTAGTCAGAACAAAGTCCTAAGTGACCAGAAGAACCGCGTCTCTGTCACTGAAGAAATTGACTGAACTGTATGAGATTTCCAATGGCTTCACTCGAAGGGATTGGTAGGTGTAGGATTTTGAGTTGAGCATCACATGGAAATTTTTCCTTAGTATTTCCTCGACCCCCTTTAACTGTACGGTGTTTCCTATGACTCAAGAAAGAGAAAATGAAACTAAGAAAACAAAAGTCTTCACGCTTCATGTTCCTCGAATGAATACCATGTCTTTAAGGTTACACCAATTTCTTCACTTTCAAAGTCTTCAGAAAGTCTTCAGAATATCAAAGTCTTCAGTCGAAGAACTTCATTTTTAGGGGTCGACTTTCACTATAAATATCAAACTCCTCAAAGACTTATAGACCTGTGTACACTCATAAACACATTAGATCCTTAACCTATAAGTCTTCAATACACCAAAATCACTAGGGGGCACTAGATGCACTTACAATAACCCATGGCGCATAAGGCTTCAGCTCAAATGGTGGCATAGCAATATTGGCCAGAGTCCTCATGAACGCCATGACAGATGTTGAAAATCAGATACTTCATGATGCCAACGACTTCTTCATCATTTGATTCATGGCCTTTGATAGGACTCATTGTCTTCGACAGAATGCGATAGACAGTCCGAGGCACATACAGTAATTCCTTGATGAGGAAATTGGTCCAAGGGGCCTGCCCTGGCTTCAAAGGCTTCATCAAAACTTGCATGTAGTGATTTGGAAGCTCAGGCTCACTGTAGACACAACGTGCACCTTCAAGGGGAGGACTGAGTGGTAGGGCACGAAGCAATTCAGAAGCTGGTACCTTGTAATGAGTGTTCTCTGTCATCCAGTCCAGCACCCATGAATTCACATCTTCAGAGTCACCTGTGATGTGCAACATTGCATAGAACTGAAGAAGGAGTTCTTCATTCCAATCACAGATGTCAGTGCAGAAGTTTAGTAGCCCGGCGTCATGAAGAACACTGAGGACTGGCTTGAAGCACGGCAGAGACTCCATGTCTACGTGAGGAATATGTGAATGATCGAAGACTTTGTCTTTGTTGAACATCACTGAGGAATAGAAATTTTCTTGACTAGCAGTCCAGAAACGCCTCTTCCTTATGCGAGCAGAATCATATGGGTAGTAATCAGTGAAGAATACGTGCTCGCCAAAGAAGACTTCAGCCTTGAACTTTTGCTTCCTTGAGAACGGATCCTTTGGCTTTGGCAGAGGGGTGTCCTTGAGTTGCATCACGACCTCAGGAATCGCGAGCTCAGGTTCTTCAGGCTGAGGAATTTCTGGTTCCTCTTCAGGTGCAGTCTGTGTTGTCACATTATTAGCAGCAACAGTTTCTTCAGCACTAGTGGCTGGAATGTCTTCACGGACAGACGAGCTGGGATGAGTTTCTTCAGAGCCCATTTGAACTGTTGGTGCAGGGGAGTGAGGAATTTGCTGTAGTGGGGTGAAGAGTGGAGAATTGGGATGCTGACTGTCGGTGTCCAAACCGGCGGATCTCGGGTAGGGGTCCCGAACTGTGCGTCTAGGCGGATGGTAATAGGAGACAAGGGACACGAAGTTTTACCCAGGTTCCTGCCCTCTTGATGGAGGTAAAACCCTATGTCCTGCTTGATTAATATTGATGATATGGGTAGTACAAGAGTAGATCTACCACGAGATCAAGGAGGCTGAACCCTAGAAGCTAGCCTATGGTATGATTGTTGTATGTTGCGTTGTCCTACGGACTAAAACCCTCCGGTTTATATAGACACCGGAGAGGGTTAAGGTTACACAAAGTCGGTTACAATGGTAGGAGATCTAAATATCCGCATCGCCAAGCTTGCCTTCCACGCCAAGGAAAGTCCCTTCCGAACACGGGACGGAGTCTTCAATCTTGTATCTTCATAGTCCAGGAGTTCGGCTGAAGATATAGTCCGGCCATCCGGACACCCCCTAATCCAGGACTCCCTCAGTAGCCCCTGAACGAGGCTTCAATGACGACGAGTCCGGCGCGCAGATTGTCTTCGGCATTGCAAGGCGGGTTCCTCCTCCAAGTACTTCATAAAAGATTGTAAACACTAAGGATAGTGTCCGGCTCTGCAAAATAAGTTTCCACATATTGCCATAGAGAGAATAATATTAACACAAATCTAATCTGCTGACGTATTCTGCAGCGTGACATCACGCTACGGCCAAGTCCTTTATTCGAATCGTTTTTACTTCCCTACCTCAGCGCGTTTTGCGAGGCGGTTTCCTTGGCACGTCTTGTCAAAGCAGAGATCGTGCCCCTTATTTACGGGATTCTCATCAATACGGACGTGGGTAACCCAATCGTGCCTGTTAACATGTTTTCTCGATTAAAGGCGGGTCCCAAACGGTTACGGGGAGGGCTCTTGGTATTCAACCTCTTATAAAGAGACCAAGGCTTTACTCCTTTCTTTCAATCTCAAATGAGTTCGCCCGTCGCCTCGAGTTCCAACACCCTAGGCTCTAGATTTCAGGCGCTTCGGACCTTCGACAATGTCCGGTTCCGACCTTCAAGGCCAATGGATGCCCTCCTCCGTCACGGAGGAGGATGTGCTAAAGTTGAGGGAGGCCAGGTTCTTGACCGGCGAAATTTCGCACAGGCTGCCTGCTCAAGGGCAGGCTATTCCCAGTCCCCAGCCTGGTGAGAGCATGGTGTTTGTGTCTCACTTCCTTCGAGGGTTAGCCTTCCCCATGGATCCCTTCGTGAGGGGGCTGATGTTCTATTATGGGCTGGAATTTCACGACTAGCTCCGGAGTCCATCCTCCATATTTCCTCATTCATCGTCGTGTGTGAAGCATTCCTCTGTGTCACTCCTCACTTCGGATTATGGCTCAAGACCTTTAAAGTAGAGCCGAAGATGATCGAGGGACGGCACGCAGAGTGCGGAGGCGCTGTTATAAGCAAGAATGTCGATGCTCCATGGCCCGAGGGCTCTTTTCAAGAGGAGCTTGGCTTATGGCAACGGGAATGGTTCTATATCACCGCTCCCAGGGGCACCAAGTGGGTGGCGCCGCTTGCCTTTCGCTCGGGTCCCTGACAGCAGCTAGGGTCGTGGGTTAATAAAGGCCTGGACTGGGGGCCATCCAAGGACGTGCCCTTGTTGTAGGGCCGCATTAGGGATCTCTTAGAAAGAGACCTCAGCTTGGTCAAAGTGATGCAAGTCATGCTGATCCGCCGAACCCTGCCCGGCAAACGTCGCTCCCTTCGTCTGTGGGAGTTTAATCCGGAGGGACCGCGAGCTCTCTGATACGCTCCAACATATCTATAATTTTTGATTGCTCCATGCTATAATATTTACTGTTTTAGGCAATATTGGGCTTTATTTTCCACTTTTATATTATTTTTGGGACTAACCTATTAACCGGAGGCCCAGCCCAGATTTGCTGTTTTATGCCTATTTCAGTATTTCGAGGAAAAGGAATATCAGACGGAGTCAAAACAGAACGAAATCAACTGGAGAAGTTATTTTTCGAAGGAAACCCACCTGATGGACTTGGACCCCACGTTAGAAGAGCCACGAGGCGGTCACGAGGGTGGAGGGCGCGCCCTCCCCCCTGGGCGCGCCCCCCTGCCTCGTGGGGCCCCCGTAGCTCCACCGACGTTCCCCTTTCACCCATATATACCGTCGTACCCTAAAACTCCCAGAACAGAACCTAGATCGTGAGTTCCGCCGCCGCAAGCCTCCAGAGCCATGAAAAACCAATCGGGACCCCTTTCCGATACCCTGCCGGAGGGGGGATCCATCTCCGGTGGCCATCTTCATCATCCCGGCGCTATCCATGACGAGGAGGGAGTAGTTCACCCTCGGGGCTGAGGGTATGTACCAGTAGCTATGTGTTTGATCTCTCTCTCTCGTGTTCTCTCTCGTGTTCCCTCTATGGCACGATCTTGATGTATCCCGAGCTTTGCTATTGTAGTTGGATCTTATGATGTTTCTCCCCCTCTACTCTCTTGTGATGAATTGAGTTTCCCCTTTGAAGTTATCTTATCGGATTGAGTCTTTATGAGAACACTTGATGTATGTCTTGGTGATCAACTTGCGGGTTTCGTGACATTGGGAACCTATGCATAGGGGTTGGCACACGTTCTTGATTCTCCGGTAGAAACTTTGGGGCACTCTTTGAAGTACTTTTATGTTGGTTGGATAAATCTGAGCTTGTGTGATGCATATCGTATAATCATGCCCACGGATACTTGAGGTGACAATGGAGTATCTAGGTGACATTAGGGTTTTGGTTGATTTGTATCTTAAGGTGTTATTCTAGTACGAACTCTTTTATAGATTGATCCGAAAGAATAGCTTTGTGGTGGTTTCGTACCCGACCATAATCTCTACGTTCTCCGCTATTAGTGGCTTTGGAGTGACTCTTTGTCGCATGTTGAGGGCTTGTCATATGATCTATCTATGTTATTATTGTTGAGAGAACTTACACTAGTGAAAGTATGAACCCTAGGCCTTGTTTCCTATCATTGCAATACCATTTACGCTCACTTTTACCGCTCGCTACCTCGCTGTTTTTATATTTTCAGATTACAAAAACCCATATCTACCATCCATATTGCACTTGTATCACCATCTCTTCGCCGAACTAGTGCACCTATACAATTTACCGTTGTATTGAGTGTGTTGGGGACACAAGAGATTTTTTGTTATTTGGTTGCAGGGTTGTTTGAGAGAGACCATCTTCCTCCTACGCCTCTCGCGGATTGATAAACCTTAGGTCATCCACTTGAGGGAAATTTGCTACTGTCCTACAAACCTGTGCACTTGCAGGCCCAACAACGTCTACAAGAAGAAGGTTGTGTAGTAGACATCAAGCTCTTTTCTGGCGCCGTTGCCGGGGAGGCTAGGTAAGTGAAGGTATATCTTTAGATCTTGCAACCGAATCTTTTTGTTTCTTGTTTTAGCACTAGTCTAGTTTATAAAAGAAAACTACCAAAAAAATGGAATTGAGTTTGTCTCATACGTTTCACCTTTTTAATATCTTTCGTGAGTATGATGGAAAGGAAAATTGTGCCAAAGTGCTAGAAGAAGAAATCTATAAATTGTTTGGCACTAAATCTTTGAATGATGAGCATGATTGCAATGTTGTTAGTATGAATTCCTTGAATATCCATGATGCTAATGATATGCAAAGCCACAAACTTGGGGAAGCTATGTTTGAGGAAGATGATATATTTTGTCCCCCAAGCTTTGATGAGCAAAATTATTATGATGAAAGCATGCCTCCTATCTATGATGATTATTGTGATGACACGTATGCTATAAAGAATAATGATAACCATGAAACTTGTCATCTTGATCTTAATTTTCAATCATATGATAGTTATTTTGTTGAGTTTGCTCCCACTACTATTCATGAGAAGAAAATTGCTTATGTGGAGAGTAGTAAATTTTCTATGCAAGTAGATCATGAAAAGAATGCTTTAGGTGCTGGTTATATTGTTGAATTCATTCATGATTCTACTGAAAATTATTATGAGGGAGGAACATATGCTTGTAGGAATTGCAATAATATCAAGTTTCCTCTCTATGTGCTTAAAGTTTTGAAGTTATGCTTGTTTTACCTTCCTATGCATGTTGATTATTGTTCCCATAAGTTGTTTGCTCACAAAATCCCTATGCATAGGAAGTGGGTTAGGCTTAAACGTGCTAGTCATATTCTTCATGATGCTCTCTTTATGTTTCAATTCTTATCTTTTATGTGAGCATCATTGAAATCATAATGCCTAGCTAGGGGCGTTAAACGATAGCGCTTGTTGGGAGGCAACCCAATTTTATTTTAGTTTCTTTCTTTTTGGTTCTGTTTAGGAATAAATAATCCATCTAGCCTCTGTTTAGATGTGGTTTTATGTTTTAATTAGTGTTTGTGCCAAGTTAAACCTATTAGATCTTCTTGGAAAATAGTTATTTGATCTTGCTGTAATTTCCAGAATCTTTGCTCTCAGTGCCCGAATTGTTAAAAATCACCAGAACGTGATATAATAGGGATTCCAATTGTTGCTGATAAATAAACAAATTGTCCAGGTCGTCTAATTTTGGTAGAATTTTTGAAGTTCCAGAAGTTTAGGTTTGATACAGATTACTTCAGACTGTTCTGTTTTTGATAGATTCTGTTTTCATTGTGTTGTTTGCTTATTTTGATGACTCTATGGCTAGTAAAATAGTTTATAAACCATAGTTAAGTTGGAATACAGTAGGTTTAACACCAATATAAATAAAGAATGAGTTCATTACAGTACCATGAAGTGGTGTTTTGTTTTCTTTCGCTAACGGAGCTCACGAGTTTTCTGTTAAGTTTTGTGTTGTGAAGTTTTCAAGTTTTGGGTAAAGATTCGATGGACTATGGAATAAGGAGTGGAAAGAGCCTAAGCTTGGGGATGCCCAAGGCACCCCAAGGTAATATTTAAGGACAACCAAGAGCCTAAGCTTGGGGATGCCCCGGAAGGCATCCCCTCTTTCGTCTTCATTCATCGGTAACTTTACTTGGAGCTATATTTTTATTCACGACATGATATGTGTTTTGCTTGGAGCGTCATTTTATTTTCTTTAGCTTTGCTTGCTGTTTGAATAAAGTATCAAGATCTGAAATTATTAAATGGGAGAGTCTTCACTTGGTTGCATAATTATTCGACTACTCATTGATCTTCACTTATATCTTTCGGAGTAGTTTGTCATTTGCTCTAGTACTACACTTATATCTTTTTGAGCACGGCGGTGGTTTTATTTTGTAGAAATAGATAAACTCTCATGCTTCACTTATATTATTTTGAGAGTCTTAAGTAGCATGGTAATTTGCTTAAAATCTTAATATGCTAGGCATACAAGATTTGTAAGAATTCTTATGAGTGTGTTGAATACAACGAGAAGTTTGATGCTTGATGATTGTTTTGAGATATGGAGGTAATGATATTAAAGTTGTGCTAGTTGAGTAGTTGTGAATTTGAGAAATACTTGTGTTGAAGTTAGCAAGTCCCGTAGCATGCACGTATGGTTAAAGTTGTGTAACAAATTTGAAACATGAAGTCTACCTGGCTTTGTGCATCCTTATGAGTGGCGGTCGGGGACGAGCGATGGTCTTTTCCTACCAATCTATCCCCCTAGGAGCATGCGCGTAGTACTTGGTTTTTGATGACTTCTAAATTTTTGCAATAAGTATATGAGTTCTTTTGACTAATGTTGAGTCCATGGATTATACGCACTTTTACCTTTCCACCTTTGCTAGCCTCTTCGGTACCGTGCATTGCCCTTTCTCACCTTGAGAGTTGGTGCAAACTTCGCCGGTGCATCCAAACCCCGTGATACGATACGCTCTATCACACATAAACCTCCCTATATCTTCCTCAAAACAGCCACCATACCTACCTATTTATGGCATTTCCATAGCCATTCCGAGATATATCGCCATGCAACTTTCCACCGTTCCGTTCATCATCATCATGACATACATTACTTTTGTCATATTGCCATTGCATGATCATGTAGTTGACATCGTATTTGTGGCAAAGCCACCATGCATTATTTTTCATACATGTCACTCTTGATTCATTGCACCATCCCGGTACACCGCCGGAGGCATTCATATAGAGTCATACTATGTTCTAGTATCGAGTTGTAATCATTGAGTTGTAAATAAATAGAAGTGTGATGATCATCATTCAATAGAGCATTGTTCCCCCAAAAAAAGAGAAAGGCCAAAGAAAAAAAAAGGCCCATAAAAAAAGGGGCGCAATGCTACTATCCTTTATTCCACACTTGTGCTTCAAAGTAGCACCTTGTTCTTCATGTAGTGAGTCTCATATATTGTGCTTCAAAGTAGCACCATGTTTTTCATATAGTGAGTTGTCTTGTTCGTACTAGTGGGAATTTTTCATTATAGAACTTGGCTTGTATATTCCTACGATGGGCTTCCTCAAAATGCCCTAGGTCTTCATGAGCAAGCAAGTTGGATGCACACCCACTAGTTTTCTTTTGTTGAGCATTCATAGCTCTAGTGCATTCTTTGCATGGCAATCCCTACTCCTCATGTTGACATCAATTGATGGGCATCTCCATAGCCCGTTGATTATCCTCGTCAATGTGAGACTTTCTCCTTTTTTTGTCTTCTCCACACAATCCCCATCATCATATTCTATTCCACCCATAGTGCTATATGCATGGCTCACGCTCATGTATTCCGTGAAGGTTGAAAAAGTTTGAGATTATTTAAGTATGAAACAATTGCTTGGCTTGTCATCGGGGGTATAGAAGTTGGGAACATCTTTGTGTGATGAAAATGAAGCATAGCCTAACTATATGATTTTGTAGGGATGAACTTTCTTTTGCCATGCTATTTTGAGAAGACACGATTACTTTGATTAGTATGCTTGAAGTATTATTATTTTTATGTCAATATGAACTTTTGTCTTGAATCTTTCGGATCTGAATATTCATATCACAAGTAAGAAGAATTACATTGAAATTATGCCAAGTAGCACTCCGCATCAAAAATTATCTTTTTTATCATTTACCTACTCGAGGACGAGCAGGAATTAAGCTTGGGGATGCTTGATACGTCTCCAACGTATCTATAATTTTTGATTGCTCCATGCTATATTATCTACTGTTTTAGGCAATATTGGTCTTTATTTTCCACTTTTATATTATTTTTGGGACTAACCTATTAACCGGAGGCCCAGCCCAGATTTGCTGTTTTATGCCTATTTCAGTATTTCGAGGAAAAGGAATATCAGACGGAGTCAAAACGGAACGAAATCAACTGGAGAAGTTATTTTTGGAAGGAAACCCACCTGATGGACTTGGACCCCACGTCAGAAGAGCCATGAGGCGGTCACGAGGGTGGAGGGCGCGCCCTCCCCCCTGGGCGCGCCCCCTGCCTCGTGGGGCCCCCGTAGCTCCACCGACGTTGTCCTTTCACCCATATATACCGTCGTACCCTAAAACTTCCAGAACAGAACCTAGATCGTGAGTTCCGCCGCCGCAAGCCTCCAGAGCCATGAAAAACCAATCGGGACCCCTTTCCGATACCCTGCCGGAGGGGGGATCCATCTCCGGTGGCCATCTTCATCATCCCGGCGCTATCCATGACGAGGAGGGAGTAGTTCACCCTCGGGGCTGAGGGTATGTACCAGTAGCTATGTGTTTGATCTCTCTCTCTCTCTCGTGTTCTCTCTCGTGTTCCCTCTATGGCACGATCTTGATGTATCCCGAGCTTTGCTATTGTAGTTGGATCTTATGATGTTTCTCCCCCTCTACTCTCTTGTGATGAATTGAGTTTCCCCTTTGAAGTTATCTTATCGGATTGAGTCTTTATGAGAACACTTGATGTATGTCTTGGTGATCAACTTGCGGGTTTCGTGACATTGGGAACCTATGCATAGGGGTTGGCACACGTTCTTGATTCTCCGGTAGAAACTTTGGGGCACTCTTTGAAGTACTTTTATGTTGGTTGGATAAATCTGAGATTGTGTGATGCATATCGTATAATCATGCCCACGGATACTTGAGGTGACAATGGAGTATCTAGGTGACATTAGGGTTTTGGTTGATTTGTATCTTAAGGTGTTATTCTAGTACGAACTCTTTTATAGATTGATCCGAAAGAATAGCTTTGTGGTGGTTTCGTACCCGACCATAATCTCTACGTTTGTTCTCCGCTATTAGTGGCTTTGGAGTGACTCTTTGTCGCATGTTGAGGCTTGTCATATGATCTATCTATGTTATTATTGTTGAGAGAACATAGACTAGTGAAAGTATGAACCCTAGGCCTTGTTTCCTATCATTGCAATACCATTTACGCTCACTTTTACCGCTCGCTACCTCGCTGTTTTTATATTTTCAGATTACAAAAACCCATATCTACCATCCATATTGCACTTGTATCACCATCTCTTCGCCGGAACTAGTGCACCTATACAATTTACCGTTGTATTGGGTGTGTTGGGGACACAAGAGACTTTTTGTTATTTGGTTGCAGGGTTGTTTGAGAGAGACCATCTTCCTCCTACGCCTCTCGCGGATTGATAAACCTTAGGTCATCCACTTGAGGGAAATTTGCTACTGTCCTACAAACCTGTGCACTTGCAGGCCCAACAACGTCTACAAGAAGAAGGTTGTGTAGTAGACATCACTCTCCAACATTTTATGGGCGCTACCCCTGCGGAGATGTACAAACTGTTCTTCGGATCACAAGCAATGTTTCCGGATTTGACCGAGGACACAGGTCTGAGCTGCAATCGCCCGGATACTCAAGTAAGTAGCCTTGTGCCCGGACTCGTTATCCATATATTTGTCATAAACTTGCCCCTAAAGGGCTGTCCTTTTAAACAGGAGTGGATAGCGAAAGCAAAGCTGATCAGGTGTCCGGCTCCCCTACCCGAGACCAGGCCGGATCCCGTGCTAGTCAGGATGTTGAAGATTGTGCCTTTGGAAGGAAGCGAGGGAGGGAACAAGGAACCTACGGCCTCCTCGAAGGAGGCTGTTCGGAAGGAAGGAACCGAGAATTCCTCTCCTCAGGGAAGAAAAGGACCGCCTCTGAAGACCCGGAGATCATGGCCTCTAAGTGGGGGGAAAAATCCTCGTCAGAGGGTCCTACGCCGGGCGGTACCTCGGCCGAACTATGCCCTCAAGGGGATCAGCCCTCCAGCGAGCCATAAGTAGAGAAAGGTTTTCTTTTTGAAAGATGAGAGAAATCCTTGATTTATATCTGAGAAGATTAACCGAAATTTTACCTTGTAGCTCGGACCTCAACCCTTCTCAGCAGAGCTCGTCTTCGGGGGACTTTCTTTCGGAGATGATGGAGAGCGGAATGCCTCCCCCTGCCATACCACCTAGCGAGGCGAGCGACCCTGAGGTGTCGTCGCAGAGGGTTTCTCCGAATCCGGCAGGGGCGGAAGGTGGCCATATGGCCCCCAAGGTTCTCCGTGTCCGGCACCGTCCGGTGCGCGGTCGGAGGAGCTGAAGAATCTGCTAGGGCGAGCATCTATCTCAGCGGAGCACCGTGCCTTGATGGGCATGGTGATTGAAAGGATTTCATCCACGAAAAGCGGATTGCATGAGGCCGTCAGAAGTTTACTGACAAGTTTTGAGGTACGTGAAATAATGTACACTTTTTGACAGTTGCGCATACATAAGATGCGCCCTGTGTAGATAGTAGCCCCTGAGACTCTGTGCGTTGTCAAAAGTGACGGCGTGCAGAGGATCGTAATCCCAGGTCTAAAATGTCGCCTTTGTATATAGGCGGCGAATTGTCCGGAATCCAGCCGGACTGATGAATTTGCCGAGCTAAAGCGGCAACTTGACGTGGCAGATGCCGACATCGCGCTCGTCAACAAGCGGCTTGATGAGGCACAAGGTATGTAGTTCCTCGGGCAGCACCTGGTAAGAGGAGTTTTATGCCAGTATCTTACAACGTGTGTGCTTGACGCAGATGGTGCGGCCGTCGTGGAGAGTCTTCGGGCGGAACTTGCCCGAGCCAAGGAACAAGCCAGAAAAAGTGATGCGGTTGTCGAGAAGGCCTTTGAAGAGCTGAGGGCCGAATAGGCTGCTCACTGCCAAAGCAAGAAAGAGATGGCCGAAATGGACGTAAAGCTAAAAAGCGCTACTGACCGTTGCAAGCTTCTTGAAAAAGAAGACCGGGCAAAGCCGACGGACTTGGAGAAGGCCGTTGCCGATGCCAAGGATGCACGCTCTGCGATGAGAGCTGCGAAGGAGGAGCTGCGTCAGGCCGGAGAAATCACGGCTGGAAAGCCCTATATGCTGCGGAGGAAGTTTTGTGATCCTAAGCATGCTCCGTTGGACCGACTGAGGAGTACGGCAGACACCTATCTGGATTTGGCGGCAAGTGCTGCTGATGCGACCGAACACTTTCGAGATCAGAAAGATTGTGAAGTGGAGAAACTCTTCTGGTCGCAATTCCACAATCCAGAGCGTCCACTATCAGTGGCCGATCGTCTGGCCGAATGGGCTGAGATGAATAGGTTGTCCGGACTCGCCATGAAGTCGTCATGAGTCATTTGTGGCCGGAGAGATCAGAGTCGAAGAGTTATTTCAGCTTGGTGCAGCAATTCCTTGGTGCGGTGCCGCGTATCAATGCAATGAAGAGGTCAGCATGTATAGAGGGTGCGCGGATGGCTCTTGCCCGTGTCAAGACATACTGGGCAGAAATGGAGACCACCGCTGTTGCATCCCGAGATTCGGACGGAAGCCGAGTACCTGTCGAGCACTATTTTCAGGAAGTTATGCAAGGCACTCGTGTAATAGAGACGCAGTGCTCGAAGGATGCTATCTTCGAATAGCATATGCGATTGTAAAACGATATTTTAATAAATTATAGGAACTTTTTATACTTGTGCCTGCAAGTATTTTAACACCTCCTGTGCGGCCGTTTATATAAAATTTGAAAGATGGCAGTCGTCGGCTTCAGCCCCCACGGACATAATGCCGGGGTGTTCGCAGAAGGCGCTTTTTCACACTTAATCCAACGTCTTGGTCCTACAAAGGAGGTGATAGCACAGCGAACTAGGCAATCGGACTATAATGCTTTATCACTTTCACTTAGCCATAGGAGCTTGACAGTGAGGCTACTTAGATAGCCCCTGGTGCCGACTGCGCTCGCCCGAATTCCGGGCGCGTATGTGCCTGGCCGGGAAATGGCCCTTCGTTAAAGCGGAGGAATCCTATAGATTCCGGTAGGTCATCGAGTGGCTGACCAGTCTCACGCTATATCATGACAGTCAGTTTTCGGCTTTCTCTACTGAGGTGCTCGCCTGGACGAACCGGGGCACAATCGCAGTAGTTCTCCTGGTGCTACCTTAGCCGATAGAGTGGAACATAAGGCAGCCGAACATAGGAGCCGTGCAACCCAACATTTGACCAAAGACATGATTCGGAGCTGATGCATATAAGGCCAAAACTCGTGATGCCGAACACTCCCTAAGGCATTCGGTCTTTCTAAGTGCGGGCGAAACAACGCCCTTTGTTAAAAGCCCCTAGTGTCCAGGTACGCGCAAAAATTCTGACGTGGCCACATGCCAAGACGCCAGCCTCCTCCTTGGTTATACCAGAGAAAACCAGGGGATGTATATCAACAAGAGACAGTAAAAAAGGTTTACACAGGGTGTTAATCTGAAAAGAATCCTTGGAACGGGTCCCTACTGCACGTCTGCGCCTGTGTCTCCGTTGTGCCATATCTTGGACGGGCGCAGCACGATGTTCATCTGTAAAAGAGAGGAAATTAATTGAAAAGAGGTCGTGCCGAACAGAAGTTATATAAAATAGACAAAGTAGAAATTGAAATGGGTAAAATTGAGCTTGATTGTCTCTTAGTTTACGGGTGCGGATCCCCTAGAACAGGGGTGTACGGCTATTAAGCCTTTATCAATGATAGTTTTATGCCGGACTCGTCTAGCCGTGTCCGTGGTCTTGATGACCTGTTTAGACATCCTGGCTGGTGAAGCCGTTTTATTGTGGGGCTGTTAAGGCGGCCGCACAATCTTCCGCGCGGGGGGCGCACTCAATGCTTCCCCTGTAATGAAATGATGCCTCGTGGACCGGGCATCTTAAGCGTAAGAGACGCATAATGCGGTATTGCGTTAAAGCGGGCGAAAGCTTTGCGTCCCAGCAATGCTTGATAGCGACTGGAGAATGGGACGATGTGGAAAGTTAGCTTTTCGCGGAGGAAGTTATCGGGGAAGCCGAATATAACTTCAAGCCGGAGAAAACCCATGCAATGGGTGTCCGGACCTGGCGTTACCCCTTGAAAGGAGGTCTTGCTGTGGCGAATTCTTGTTGGGTCTATCCCCATGTGGCGGATTGTGTCCTGATAAATCAGGTTTAGACCGCTGCCGCCGTCCATCAGGACATTTGTAAACTGGAGTCCACCGATTATTGGATCGAGTACCAAGGCAGTCCAGCCCGCGTTCCTGATACTTCTGGAATAGTCCAGATGATCAAAGATGATTGGTTTTGACAACCAGTGACGAAACTCCTTTGGGATAGGACGTATGGCGTGTACCTTTATGGGCGTCGCACATTTTGTTATGTGAAGTAATTTTACTGTTTTTACTTCTTGTGGAAAATTCTTTTGCTTCCTGGTGCTCTGCTTTTGGGATTCGTCATCGTCTTCGCTTGGTGTGTCGAGCCCCTTGTGTTCGGCGTTGAGTCTGCCGGATTGTTTGAAGACCCAACAATCTCTGTGGGTATGGTTAGCAGGATTCCCGGGAGTACTGTGTATTTGACATATCCTGTCTAGGATTTTGTTTAGGTTGGATAGGTCGTCCCTGTTATCCTGGAGGGGCGGCTTTTTCTGATTCTGCCGCGAGCTTTTAAATTCGGCATTGACTGCCGTGCTCTTCGGACTGTTTTCCTTAGTCCGGCGACGGTCCTTGTTGCGTCGCGGTTTTCCGTTTCCATCCCTAGTTTCGGAAGTACTTGGGTCGCTGGTGCTACGTCATGCCAACCAGCTGTCCTCTCCGGCGCAAAAGCGGGTCATGAGGCTTGTTAGTGCGGCCATTGTTCTTGGCTTTTCTTGGACGAGGTGTCTGGCGAGCCATTCGTCTCGGACATTATGCCTAAAGGCTGCTAAGGCTTCGGCGTCCGGACAGTCGATTATCTGATTCTTTTTAGTAAGAAATCTGTTCCAGAATTGCCAAGCTGACTCTCCGGGTTGTTGAGTTATGTGACTGAGATCGTCTGCATCCGGAGGGCGGACATAGGTCCCTTGAAAATTTGCTCGGAAAGCGTCCTCGAGCTCTTCCCAAATTCCAATGGTGTTTTCAGGAAGGCTTTTAAGCCAATGCCGGGCTGGCCGTTTAAGCTTGAGGGGTAAATATTTTATGGCATGGAGATCATCTCCTCTGGCCATATGTATGTGGAGGATATAATCCTCGATCCAGACTCCAGGGTCTGTTGTTCCGTCGTATGCCTCTATGTTTACGGGTTTGAATCCCGCTGGAAATTCGCAATCCAGGACCTCATCGGTGAAACATAGGGGGTGTGCGGCACCCCTGTATTTGGGTGTGCCGTGATGTTTGGATACTGGTTTTGTTGCATTGCTTACGAGAGCTTGCTTTCGTGGCCCATAAATAGATCTGGCTGGGCCATCTTTCTGATGCGAATCCTTGAGTGGGACGCATGCCGACTTGAGTGCGGCACGGCTTGCCGCTTTATGCTGGCCATTGGGTCGTCTATCCGACCGGGTGGCTTTCTTGCTTTTTGAATGCGAGGGCTCTAAGGCTTCTTCGTCGAATTCGGGCAGGAGCTTTCGCTTCGGATAGCTTTTAGTGTGGCGACTGCTGCCGTATTTGTCTGCGGTATTGATTACTTTACTCCACCTAATTCTGAGTTCATCTTCCGCAGTTTTTAGCTTCCGCTTCTGCTTTTTCAGGCTGCGTGCGGTTGCAACGACCCTTTTGTGGAGGTTCTTCTGCTCCGTGGGCTTATCCGGAGTAAGGTCGTCCGGAATGCCGTTTTCTCCGGGGACGGGTTGTTCGGTTTCTTTATCCGAGTTGCCCTGTTCAGACGGTTGCTCTGAGGCATGCTCGTCGTCTGCCGGCTCATCCTCACTAGTAGAAAACGGGCCTATTGTCCCGGTTCGTAAGGGCCTTTTGTCCCGGTTCCAGAACCGGGACTAAAGGGTCGTTACTAATGCCCTGACCCTTTAGTCCCGGTTCTAACCAGAACCGGGACAGATGGGCCTCCACGTGGCCTGTGCGCTGAGCCCAGGCAGGAGGGCCTTTGGTCCCGGTTGGTGGCACCAACCGGGACCAAAAGGCATCCACGCGTCAGCATTTCAGTGGCTGGGGTTTTTGTTTTTTTTGAAGGGGGGGGTTGGGGGTTTTGGGGGGTTAATTTAGGTGTTTCATATATTGTATTAGCTAGCTAATTAATAGAGAGAAGTGTCCTCTCTTATGTCCATGCTTGGTCGACGTACGCTACTATACATAGAGAGGCCCTCGACACGCTAGCTAGTAAGAAAATGAAGGAAACCATTAAGTACAGAAGTTCGTCATGCATACCGAGAGAAATGATCGACCTCTCCTTCTCTAAGAGATTGATCGAACAACAAGTTTTGGTATTATCTATCCGACGCTACTGGCTACATACATAGACAATATGAAAGATCTCTTACAATCCCCTAGCATTTGAAATCAACTTCCACATGATATTCTCCGGCTTTATTGATGACGTGGTCAAGAAAGAATCCCGCCAATTCCTCTTGAATTGCTTTCATGCGATCTTGTGGTAGGAGTTCATTCCGCATCTGCCACGTCTAATTTGAAGAAGGGGGTTAATACATATATATGAATGAAACTCAACAGAAATGATGGTGTAATAAAATGAAATTGTGAATATTATTTCTTGCGCACTTCATATTGTCTTTTAGAGTAGCCCCGCTTATTTTTCAAAGTCGCGTTGTAGATGAACTTGCACACGTAGTATCCACAGTAATTATTCCCTTGTTCCTGCCACAAGCACTTTACGAGAAATAGAGGTCAATCAGACGGATAATGAAGCATTATAAATGGCATTGATGAAAGTATAGCTATAGAATCAACGGGAGATGCGCGCAACTAGCTAGCTACTAGCACTTACTTTCGGGTATTTATATCGCAGCTCCTTCGGCAGTCCCAGAGCTTCTGCGGTGAACTGTTTCCAAACCCTGCAAGACAAAGAAAATAATTATTATTACTTGAGATATCAGGAAATGAACAAAAAGTTGCCGATATGGTGCGATAATGATTGATTGAACTTACTTGTTGAGAATTTTAGTCATGTCCGCATAGGTTTCGGGATCTTTTCGTCTCAAGTCTAAGACGGTTACTAGTCCCTACTCAAGCTTAATCTCCAGAAGAACATAGTGGAAGCTGCGCACGCATGCATATAACTCATCAATTACATTACTATAACCTCGCTCGAGTAATAAGAGAAACCGAATATGCACACGACAGTAACACTCACTCGAAGTTGTAAGGAAAGAGTATGGTATCTTTGTTTTGATTTTTGATCAACGATTGTAGCAAGTTGGCCTCGGCCTCTTCGGCGTGCTTTTTAACCTGAATTTCATCTATGATATTTGTGTTAATGAACCCAATATCATACATTTCTTGTTTTCTGCACTCGACGATCTTCAATCTGCATAATATAGAGAGGATAATTAATTATAAATACATGCAATGAAAGAGCTGAGCTATATATAGAGACTTAATGACAGAAATAGTACTTACAGACAGTAGCAAAAGACCGTTAATTTATCGATCCCTTTTGATTGAAGAACTCGAAGAACTCCTCAAATGGAACATGCAACAGATCAGTTCCAACGAGGTCGTGCTCATCTTTAATTCTTAGATACAAAGTATTCTTCCCCCAAGACTATCTGCAGGTTTTCATGTACCAATTATGGAATCTTCGCATCATCGTTGTTAGAGATTTTTCATCTTTGACGAGAGGCTTCCCGTACTCGTATCTGTGTTCGTCCACCTCCAAGAAATCATAATGTACATCGTCGGGCAGGTAATCTCCAAGATTGCTATAACCGGGCACCATCCCCGGAGCATTAGCGACGATGTCCCTAGACACATTGAGCGGGAGGCACGATTGGTTTGCTTGTTCGCCGAGCTGGGCAATTTTTTTCCCAGCTGCTCGTCGTTCTTTTAACCTTTGATCACTGGCAGTACTTCCCGACCGCTCCACTTCGCGATATGCCTGTTCAGTAACGCACTCATAGTTGGTTTTTGGCGGAGACTTTGGTGGTTTCCTCAGGGCATCGATAGTGCGCTTTGCTTTCACCGGATCTACCTTCTCCTCCGGAGGTGGATGTCTCTGTGCTTTCAACCCTTCAAACCATTCCTTCGTTTCGGTTCGCGCGATCTTCGCGTTCTGCTCCGGGGTCATCTCGTACGGTAACTTCTCTAGAGGCTTGAGAGAAGGACCGTATCTGTATTTCCTCCCACCGCTGGCTGTACTACTAGACGCCGGCCGAGCAGACGGAGCGGCTGTCTTCTTTACTTGCTTACGAGGCGGAGGAGAAGGACTACGACGCGCCGGAGCAGCTGCCGGAGCGGCAGCGGGTCTCTTCCGCCCTTGCTGACGAGGCGGAGAAGGAGGAGGCTGGCTGCTCGGGCGCGCCGGCGCAGGCGGAGAAGGAGGCGGAGTGCCGCCACGCGCCAGAGAAGGAGCCGGCCGAGGGCCCTGATCGTCACTCGCCGGAGGAGGAGGCGGTGGAGGAGGCGGAGTGCCCTGACTCGCCGGAGGAGGAGGAGGAGGCGGAGGCGTCCAGTTTGGAAGGTTGATGAGCTCCTTCCGCCATAGGCATGGAGTCTTCAGAGCAGAACCCAGCCGAGTCTCCCCTTCTCCGGTAGGGTGGTCAAGCTGGAGGTCCTCAAATCCCCCCGTTATTTCATCCACCATCACCTTAGCATATCCTTCTGGAATCGGCCGGCAGTGAAAAGTTGCGCCGGGTTCATTAGGAAAAATAGAGCCAACAGCCGCCTTGACCTTCATATTCATCCATTGCGTCATAAGGTGGCAATTTTGAGCCTCCGTGATAGCATCCACGGGATAGCTGGCAGGAGCCGTCAAGACAAGCTGCGGCTGAAGCAGCTCGGTGGAAGCCACGCTGCTTCTCCACTGAGATGGCGGGGTAGCTTCAGGGGAAGCTTCGGCAAGTCGTTTGCTGTGATTTGCTTCTCGTTCCTCTATCGCTTGTACCCTTGCGTGCAGTGCCTGGAGTTCGGTCTGCTGCACTTTTTTGCTCCTCTCGTGGCTTTTGTAACCGCCTGCGTCCGGAAACCCAGCCTTCCACGGAATGGAGCTTGGCGTGCCTCGTGTCCGTCCAGGGTGCTCAGGATTTCTGAGGGCCTTTGTGAGCTCGTCGTTCTCTCTGTCTGGAAGGAACGTCCCTTTCTGCGCTGCAGCGATATAGTACCGAAGATTCTTCAAGGGTATGTCAAGTTGCTCAACCGTCCAAATGCACTTCCCTGTTACAGGGTCCAAGGTTCCGCCAGCCCCGAAGAACCAATTCCGGCAACGGTCTGGCCAGCTCATTGTCTCTGGTTCGATCCCTTTCTCAACCAGATCATTCTCAGCCTTGGCCCACTTAGGCCAGGCTACGAGGTAGCCACCTGACCCCGTGCGATGGTGAAGCTTCTTCTTCGCAGCATTTTTCTTGTTTGTCACCGACATCTTCTTACTCTTTTCCGATGTCTTGTAGGCCACAAATGCAGGCCAGTCATCTCTGATCTTCTCATATATGCCCTTGAATTCTGGTGTCTCTTTTTTCTGGACAAACCTATTCAGGTCTTTCTTCCACCTCATGAATAGGTCTGCCATCCTCTTAAGAGCAAAAGACTTGATTAATTCCTCTTTAACTGGCTTCTCCGGATCATCCTCTGGCGGTAGGGTGAAATTTGTCTTCAGCTTAGTCCAAAGATCATTTTTCTGCATATCATTGACGTAAGACACCTCAGGGTCTTCTGTAGCCAGCTTGAACCATTGCTGGATGCTGATCGGGATCTTGTCCCTAACCAGAACCCCGCACTGAGCACAAATGCCTTCTTTGTTCGGATGGGTTCAATAGGTTGGCCATCGGGCGCGATTGCTATGATCTCAAACCTTTCATCCGAGCTCAACTTTTTCTTCGCGCCTCGTCTCCTTACCTCAGTTGTGCTCGATCCGGAGGGCTAGAAAAAAGAACAAAGACTTAATTAATATGTGTACATACCAAAACAATGAATGCATCAATTAGCTAGTCAGCACAGGCTTAACTAATATATATACCTGGCCGGACTCGGTTCGGTCACCGGAGCCGTCATCACGGTCTCTTTCTCACACCGGCATTGTGTCACCGGAGCCGTCCTCACGTTCTTCTTCTTGCACCGGCATTAGGTCACTAGAGCCAGCTTCTTCACCCTCTCCTTCCAGACCATCGGTGTCGTTGAGAAACAACGAGACGGCAACACTTCCTTGTGCGATCATGTCCCTCAACAACGCTTCGTTTGCTTCGTCTCGTTCGGTGTCCATAGTTTCTACAAATATTTACAACATGGCAATTATTATTCAAACATGACAGATGGATATATTAGTGGCAAACGTAGTAAGGAACCATATATACTAATTAGTGGCCTCGACGCTGCTTCTCTAGGGTTTGGGGTGGCCTCGACAACGCTTCAAGGGTTTGGGGTGGCCTCGAGAACGCTTCAAGGAGGGGGTAATATCGACCCCCCCACGTGTTGAAGCTATCGGGAGGGGGTATATCGACAACGACGACACTACATCTATGTCCCTCGACGATCCTCGTTCCCGATAAAAAAAAGAGGAGGAAGAAGAAAAAAAGAGGAGAAGAAAGAATAGAGGAGTTCTACTCCTCTATTCTTTCTTCTCCTCTTTTTTTCTTCTTCCTCTTCTTTTTTTATCCTCTTCGTCCTCTCATGTTCGAGAGGATCGCCAAGGGGTCGGGAGGTTGCCAAGTGTCGAGCGATCCTCGACCCCTCGAACCCTCGACCCTAGTTCCCGACCCTCGACCCCTCGGCGATCCTCGACACCCTCGTTCCCGATAAAAATTAAGAAGAAGAAGAAGAAGAAAAAAAAGAAGAAAAAAAGAGGAGAAGATCGAAGAAAAAAAAGAAGAAAAAGAAGAGGAGAAGAAGAAAGGGATAGTGGAGAGGAAGAGAAAATAGAATATCTATTTTCTCTTCCTCTCCACTATCCCTTTCTTCTTCTCCTCTTCTTTTTCTTCTTTTTTCTTCTTCTTATTTATTTCTCCTCTTCTTTTCCTCTCCTCTTCTTCTTTCTTTCGTCTTCTTATTTTCTTCTTTCCTATCCTTCTTTTCCTTCCTTTCTTAATATCACTTAGCAAATGCACTAACCTAAAATGCACTAAATCGATCAACTAACCTAAAATCAGTGATAAAATGCACTAACCTAAAATTGATATCTACTAACAACTTAAAAAAAATAATACATATATGAAAAAATGCATATATGAAAAAAACATCATCATATCATCAACAGAAAAAACAGTATTTTTTCTAAAAATCTATCTTTTCAGCACATACATATACTCATACATCATCATATACTCATACATATACTCATACATATACATATAATCTGCAGGAAAAAAACATATATGTGTTTGCAAAAAAAAAGGGGGGAAGAGGGGGGCGGTGCCGGCCCTGACCATAGCGAGGCAGAGGCGACGGTGGCGCGGGGCAGCTGGGGCGCGGCGAGGCAGAGGCGACGGCGAGGCAGAGGCGGGGCGGCGACGGCGTCGGGGCGGCGCGGGGCAGCTGGGGCGCGGCGAGGCAGAGGCGACGGCGAGGCAGAGGCGGGGCGGCGACGGCATCGGGGCGCGACGCGGGGAGGCGACGGTGTCGGGGTGGCGCGGAGAGACCGCGACGGCGCGGGGTGGCGCGCGGCGACGGCGTCGGGGCGGCGCGGGGTGGCGACGGCGTCGGGGCGGCGCGGGGTGGCGACGGCGCCGGGGCGGCATGGGGTGGCGACGGCGTCGGGGCGGCGCGGGACGGTGTCGGAGGCAGGGCGACGACAGCGACGGCGAGGCGCAGAGGGGCAGCCTGGCGGCGTCGTCGGGGCGGGATCGAAGAACTGACCCCAAATTTTCACAAGTGCTGTATATATAGACGGCAAATTGGTCCCGGTTCGTGGCACAAAACGGGACCAATGCCCCCTTTAGTCCCGGTTGGTGCCACCAACCGGGACCAAAGGCCTCTTTTCAGCAGCCCAAAGGGTGGGAAGCGGCGGCCTTTGGTCCCGGTTGGAGGCACCAACCGGGACTAAAGGGGGGCATTGGTCCCGGTTTGTGCCACCAACCGGGACCAATGCGCCCTTTAGTCCCGATTGGTGCCACCAACCGGGACCAAAGACCTTGTGCTGCCCCGCGCCCAAATGTTTAGTCCCACCTCGCTAGTTGAGAGGGAGCCGCACCTGTTTATAAGGTTCGGTGCGCCTTCCCTCTCGAGCTCCTCTCTAAAGCAGGCTTTCGGGCCTAACCGTGCAATGTGTGCCTGTGGGCCTACTAGGCCTCCCGCGGGCCTGAATCCTGGCCCATGGTAGGGTTTCTAGTCGTATTCAGGTCGTGGGGGCCCAGAAGGTGGCACTTTTTTGTTTTTGTTTTTTTTGTTTCTACTTAGAACTAAATACTTATTGTTGCTATATTTATTTTCTAGTTATTTTGTTTTGTTTTCTGCATTATTTATTTTCTTTTGTTTCTTGCTTTATTTTTTAAAACTTTTAGCTTTTTGACTTTTGCATTGCGTCCTTGCATCGACAATGACCCGGCGGAGATCATCATCATCGGGCACATCGTCTGGTTCCTCTTGATCTTCAGCAGCTTCACCCGTTGTAGCATCATTGGGCACATCGTCTGGTTCCTCTTGATCACGGTATTTAGGGGGCACGTAGTTGTCATCGTACTCTTCTTCTTCGTCGTCTTTCATCATAACCCCTATTTCTCCGTGCCCCGTCCAAACATTATAGTGTGGCATGAAACCCTTGTAAAGCAGGTGGGTGTGAAGGATTTTCCGGTTAGAGTAAGACTTCGTATTCCCACAATTAGTGCATGGACAACACATGAAACCATTCTTCTTGTTTGCCTCAGCCGCATCGAGAAACTCATGCACGCCCTTAATGTACTCGGAGGTGTGTCTGTCACTGTACATCCATTGTCGGTTCATCTGCGTGCATTATATATAATTAAGTGTCCAAATTAATAAAAGTTCATCATCACATTAAAACCAAAGTAAATACATAGTTCTCATCTAACAACATATAGCTCTCCAGAGCATCTAATTAATTAAACCATACATTGAAACTATGTAAAACATTTAAATGCGAAAACAAAGGCGATCATAATCGCAACCAAGGTAACAATTGATCCAACGGCATAATGATACCAAGCCTCGGTATGAATGGCATATTTTCTAATCTTTCTAATCTTCAAGCGCATTGCATCCATCTTGATCTTGTGATCATCGACGACATCCGCAACATGCAACTCCAATATCATCTTCTCCTCCTCAATTTTTTTTATTTTTTCCTTCAAGAAATTGTTTTCTTCTTCAACTAAATTTAACCTCTCGAGGGTCGGTTGGAATTTCCGGTTCACATACATCCTAGATAAATAAAATCTATGTCATGTTGGTCCGCATAATTTTCATAAACAATAAATGAACCAATAGTTATAAAGATTAATATATATACCACATCCGAATCATACACAGGACGAGGGCCGACGGGGGCGGATACCAAAACCATCGCACTATATAAGATGCAATAATAAAAGTAAGAAAATGATACAAGTATCTATCTAAACATACAAGTAACAATATTTTTCCTTTCAGAAAGAAGATAAGAACAAGAGGCTCACCACGGTGGTGTCGGTGATGAGATCGGCGTGGGTGATCGACGGCGGTGAAGACGGGGGTGGGGCGTGACGGACCGCTAAATCTAGACAAATCTCCAGGAAAATGGAGCTTTGAGGTCGAGCTTCGAGAGGAGAAAGCTTAACTAGTGTGGCTCGGGCATTTCATCGAACACCTCATGTGCATAGGAGGTGAGCTAGAGCACCACAAACCCCTCCCCTCGCCGGCCTAGAAAAACAGAGCACTGGAGTGCTCTGCTCGCGGGCGAGGGTATATATAGGCAGCACTATTGGTCCCGGTTCGTGGCATGAACCGGGACTAAAGGGGAGCCTTTGGTCCCGGTTCAAGCCACCAACCGGGACCAATGATGGTGGGCCAGGAGCCAGGCCCATTGGTCCTGGTTTGTCCCACCAACCGGGACAAAAAGGTCCTGATGAACCAGGACCAATGGCCCACGTGGCCCGGCCGCCCCCCTTGGCTCACGAACCGGGACCAATGCCCCCATTGGTCCCGGTTCTAGACTGAACCGGGACTAATTGGCTGACCCGGCCTGGACCATAGCCCCCTTTTCTACTAGTGCCTGCTCTATGGCTGGGTTTGTATCGAGGCGGGGCTTGGAGCGGCGTTTACGCCGCCGCTTTGATTGTTTTTCGAGAGATCGATCCCTCGTTGCCTCCCCGTGTTCCTCGTTGTCGCTTCCTTTAGGTGTATCCACCATGCACACATCATGAGATGAGGTGGCTGTCCAATGCCCTATAGGTGTTGGTTCATATGCGTCTCCTGCATCGTCGTCCATACCGTCGATGTCTTCGGAGTCTGAAATTGAGCACGTCATTTAAATTATCGACGGTGGCTACCAAATGGGTGGTGGGTGGGTTTTGAATTTCTTCATCATCAGTATCCCAACCTTGCTGACCGTAGTCCGGCTAGGGCTCTCCTGATAAAGAGAGAGACTTTAGTGACTTCAGGATATCGCCAAAGGGTGAGTGCTGAAAGATGTCCGCGGAGGTGAACTCCATGATCGGCGCCCAATCGGATTCGATCGGCAGGCACACGGAGGGCTCGGAGTCCGGAGAGGAGTCCGGCCACTCGGAGTCACGGGCCTTGCAGAGTGCGGGGTTGGTGTTCGGCTCGATCGCCTCTGAGATCGCAGCCCCCGAGGTAGCGTCCAACCACTCATCCTCGATTGGTGCAGTAGGATCCGAATTAATGGTCGGAACCGATGCGTGTGCGGCCTCCAAGGCACTGTCCGGCGGCAGAGCTAGATCATGCCCATCGAGACAGTGCGGCGTGCTCGGCTGTGGCTCGAATCCGTCGAAGATCAAGTCCCCGCGGATGTCAGCCATGTAGTTTAAACATCCAAATCTGACCTGATGGCCAGGGGCGTAGCTTTCGATCTGCTCAAGGTGGCCAAGCGAATTGGCCCGCAGTGCGAAGCCGCCGAAGACGAAGATCTGTCCGGGGAGAAAAGTCTCACCCAGGACTACATCGTTGTTGATGATCGAAGGAGCCATCGGGCCTAAAAGCGATGACACAGAGGAACTCTCAATGAAAGCACCAATGTCGGTGTCAAAACCGGCGGATCTCGGGTAGGGGGTCCCGAACTGTGCGTCTAGGCAGATGGTAACAGGAGACAAGGGACACGAAGTTTTACCCAGGTTCGGGCCCTCTTGATGGAGGTAAAACCCTACGTCCTGCTTGATTAATGTTGATGATATGGGTAGTACAAGAGTAGATCTACCACGAGATCAAGGAGGCTAAACCCTAGAAGCTAGCCTATGGTATGATTGTTGTATGTTGCATTGTCCTACGGACTAAAACCCTCCGGTTTATATACACACCGGAGAGGGTTAGGGTTACACAAAGTCGGTTACAATGGTAGGAGATCTGAATATCCGCATCGCCAAGCTTGCCTTCCATGCCAAGGAAAGTCCCTTCCGGACACGGGACGGAGTCCTCAATCTTGTATCTTCATAGTCCAGGAGTCCGACTGAAGATATAGTCCGGCCATCCGGACACCCCCTAATCCAAGACTCCCTCACTGACTTTCCCAAAAGTCATCATTCATTACTGGCGTTGTACTTCCAATATCCACGTCTTCATCATCTAATTCTTCAACACCAACCTCTTCAGCTGTGAACTGAGGCATTGGTGAGGATACAACAGGTGTTGAAGGGATTGCATCCACTTCAATTTCCTCATCAATCTGCTCTGACCAAGTAGCAGATTGAGTTTCTTCATCAGATCCGCTTGGGATCTCATATTCTTCACCAAAAGGAACAAGGTCCTTTGATGGCATGGTGGAAATCGGAACAGCATCGATCGGATTTGCAAAAGAGCTGGTCATAGGCTTCATCTTCTTTGGAGCTGAAGATTCTGAAGCACTTGATGCTTTCCTTTTCTTCACTGCAGCTCGCTCTGCAGCCTTGGTCTTCTTCACATGGGATGCAGATGGAAGGATAGGAGTTGGTGTAGGCGCGGGAGGAGCTGAGGAATCTGTTTGAATTTCCTCAAGCGCAACTGATGCAGTTGCCCTGACTACTTCAGTTTCTTCAGGCGCACCACTAGTGGATGCCCTGGCAATTTCTTCAGCGGCTGGAATGGAGTCATCAGCCCTGGAACTAGCATTTTCTTCAGCAGCCTGAAAGTCATCAGCGGTACTGGCATGTTCTTCAGTTGGCTGAGCAGAAGCTTCAGCCTGAGGAACTTCTTGTTGCGATGGGGCTGCAACATTGGTGAACTTCTCAGTCAGTTTCCCAAACCTGACTTTCGCTCCTTTCCAATCAGCATAGTATGAATTGAATTTGTCGCTGAGGGTTTTGATTTCAGACTGAATTTTGATGAGTTCATCAGTCGTCATTTTGACCACGTTGGTCTTCAGAAACTTTTCCTTCTTGTATTGGGCCTTCTTGATCTGCCTGGCCTGATCATATTTCCATTTATCCTCTTGAATGAAATGAGTCAGCATGTGATTTTGACCAGGTGTCAACTTGAAGTCAGGCATAGGAGTATTTGGGTCCTTGTGCCAGAGATCAATGTAGTCTAGGATCGCCCTTGAATCCAAAAGCAGTGGCACGGGTGTGCCTTTGGCTCTAGCGGCCCTTTCTTGTCTGTGTCTAATGATTTCTGCAAGTTCATCATCATCAGCTTCATCTTCTTCAGGTGGCTCTTGGAAGGCGACCTGTTTCTTCTTAGGACTTGGCTGAGGACCTCGTCCAGCAGTTGCCTTCGTCTTCAGCAGAGTGGGGCCAGATGAAGAATTTGGTGCAGCTGAGGAACTTGCTGAGAAACCAAAGGCAATGGAGATGCCTGCAGTCCTTTGGCACGAGGCTAGATGCACAGGTGCTGAGGACTTTGTCGGAACAACTAAGGACTTTGGAGGAGGTGCTGAGGATTTTGAAGGAGCAGGAGCAGCTTGAGGAATTGGGCTTGAAGATTTTGAAGTGATTGGCCGTGAGGGCGTAGCTGAGGAACTTGGCCGTGAGGGCACTGTTGGTGAAGCACTTGGCTTGCGAGCAGGCTTCTTAGGCATAGATTTCCTCGGCTTCACAGAGGCCTCAGTGGCAGCAGCAACAGCAGAGTCTTCGTTGAATTTCCTCACTGCTTCTTTGGCTTGTCTTGCCAATTTGGCTTGGCGCTTGGCCCATTCTTCAGGAAAGTCCTCACAGCGTTTGATGCTAGTGGGATCTGCCTCCTGGCCAGGTTCCAATGGGGCTCTTGGGCATGGAGGATTTAGTGCGAATTTCTACATATACTTTGGAGTTACATATCTGTACACCCTCCATTCGCGTGCCCATCTCCGTTCAATCCTCTGTATGCGCACCTTACGCTGATTTTTGTTTTCTTTTCCAAACTTGGCCTCATCAGGTGTGCAGTAATCTTTGTAAATGTCCTCAGGTATTTCAAAAGTAGTCATGACCTCAGGCCTCTTTCCTCCTTTCTGCGGCTTCTTACCATCTGCCATATTCTTCAGCTGAGGAGTTTGAACAATTGAATTCTCTAAAGAAGTATGCAATTTCTCTTCAAGGAACATTGCAAATGAGTTAAGTTGATGAGAACCTAGTGATTCAGCAGCGGACATGAGTACCTGTGAACAGAGTATAGTTGCGAGGAATTTGGAGAGGTCATATGCGTTCTCAGAAGGTTTTTTAAAAAGAACAAGTTTGAGGAATTTGACCAGATGAGTCTTGAAGAATTTCACTAAGAGTGCTTTGTCTTAGGTTCCAGAGTTGTATAGATCGAAGATCCACACAATTGAGGAATCTTGAAGAAAATAATGCTTAGAGAATTGAATCAAGCATAGAAGACTTGTGAGGTGTTTTATGTTTGAGGATTTTAGGAATTAAAAACACCTTTGAAGATTTTGAAGAACAATTTCGAATCAAAGAGGGCAGTAAAAGTAACTTTTAATTATCCTGAATGAAGAACATTACAAACAGTGAGGTGAAACAGTGAAGTTCGTCGGTGTAGATCTTCCACGCCCTAACTCAGCGGAGGAAGACGGCTACGGCGGCAGCGGAGGTGAAGATTTCCGCGGTCGGCGCGAGTACGACGACGACGAGGTCGAGGCAGTGAAGCTCTTCCTCACCGGCGACGATGGAGTAGCGGCGGCGCTAGGGTTTGGGAAGCTCGAGCGGGAGAGAGAGATCGAGCGGAGTAAAGGAAGTGAGGAAGGGGTGAGGGGGTATTTATAATGGCAGTGAAAAACTGTTCGCCCGAAGATTTGGGACGAACGTGCCCCTGACCCTTCTCCTTCGCACGACATGTGTCACCCACGTACTGTGAAGTGGAGATCGTGTTAGATCGTGGGTGAATAGAATAATGCATCATGGGATGCGGAACGGTTTGAGTGGCCAAACCGAAAATTTGGATAAGATTAGTTTTAACGTTCCGTTCGAAATTTCTTCAGCTGACAAGGACAAAGTGAAGATTTTGAACAAGTTTCAAATAGAACGCACATGAAGAATTTGTGAATAGATTGGATTGAGTATAGCATAGCGGGGGAAGGGTCCGATCACATTCACTTAGCAGAAAAAACAAACTTGAAGAATTAGCCATAAGTGAATGCTGTAGAGGACAAAACTCATATATATATATATATAGCCAATGAGGAAAAACTTCGGAACAAGTGATGATTTTGAAAAGTTGAAGAATTTGAACAACTGAGGAATGTCGAAAACTAAAGAAAAACTCAAATTGAAGATTTTCAACTTTTTGTGGTGGCGTGACCCACCGTATAAGAATGATGATTTCAGACACCGCGTACAATTGTCGTAGGGTTCTGAGAATCAAATTCTTCGCTACTTTCTTCACACTTAGAGTGTTATTCCTCATTGATTGAAGAAAAACGTTTCTTCATGTGTTGCACATCTAAGTCATCAATTTTGCATAAGTGTTAGTATCAGTGCCTTTTCAGAGTACATTCGAAGACCCTAAGATATTTAGCTCACACCGCAACTTGCTAAAATCTCTTCTCATCCAAGGGCTTTGTGAAGATATCGGCTAGCTGTTCTTCAGTCTTCACATGCTCTATAGAAATGTCGCCCTTCAACACATGATCACGAAGAAAATGATGACGAATCTGAATGTGCTTTGTCTTCGAGTGCTGAACTGGGTTGTGAGCAATCTTGATGGCACTCTCATTGTCACAGAGGAGAGGTACATTCTTCACGTTGACGCCATAGTCCTTGAGAGTTTGCTTCATCCATAGCAGTTGAGCACAGCAAGAACCAACAGCAACGTACTCAGCTTCAGCACTAGACAGTGATACACCATTCTGTTTCTTCGAGGACCAACAGACCAAGGATCGTCTGAGGAAATGACATGTACCAGATGTTGACTTGCAGTCCACACGATCACCAGCATAGTCAGAGTCAGAATATCCAATGAGATCAAAATCCGAGCCCTTGGGATACCATAATCCTAGTGTTGGTGTGTGAGCTAGATATTGAAGAATATGCTTCACAGCTTTATGGTGTGATTCCTTCGGTGCAGCTTGAAATCGGGAACAGATGCAAACACTAAGCATTATATCTGGCCTAGATGCACATAAGTACAATAAAGAACCAATCATGCAGCGGTATACCTTATGATCAAAGTCAATACCATTTTCATCAGTGCACAGATGACCATTTGTGGTCATAGGAATTTTGATGCCTTTGCAATCTTGCATGCCGAATTTCCTCAGTACATCCTTGAGGTATTTGTCCTGAGATATGAATATGCCATTGCGCTGTTGACGAATTTGAAGACCTAAGAAGAATTTCAACTCTCCCATCATAGACATTTGATATTCTTCACGCATCATATAGGCAAATTCATCACTATAACGTTGGTCAGTATAGCCAAAGATGATATCATCAACATATGTTTGGCACACAAACAGTTCACCATCATAAGATTTAGTAAAGAGAGTAGGATCGAGTGAACCGGGTGTGAAGCCATTCTTCATGAAGAATTCCTTCAAAGTGTCATACCACGCCCGTGGGGCCTGCTTAGAGGCCATAGAGGGCCTTATTGAGTCTGAAGACTTTGTCGGGATTCTTTGGATCTTGAAAACCTGAGGGTTGAGCAACATATACTTCTTCCTCAAGCTTACCATTGAGGAATGCACTTTTCACATCCATTTGATATAATATGATATCATGATGGTTAGCATAAGCAAGCAATATGTGAATAGCCTCAAGTCTAGCAACAGGTGCAAAAGTTTCATCGAAATCAACTCCTTCAACCTGTGTGTAGTCTTGAGCTACTAGACGTGCCTTATTCCTCACCACAAGGCCGTTTTCATCTTTCTTGTTGCGGTAGATCCACTTTGTGCCAATGATACCCACGTACTGTGAAGTGGAGATCATATTAGATCGTGGGTGAATAGAATAATGCATCGTTGGATGCGGAACGGTTTGAGCGGCAAAACCGAAAATTTGGATAAGATTAGTTTTAATGTTCCGATCGCAATTTCTTCAGCTGACAAGGACACCGTGAAGATTTTGAACGAGTTTCAAATAGAACGCACATGAAGAATTTGTGAATAGATTGGATTGAGTATAGCATAGAGGGGGAAGGGTCCGATCACATTCACTTAGTAGAAAAAACAAACTTGAAGAATTAGCCATAAGTGAATGCTGTAGAGGACAAAACTCATATATATATATATATATAGCCAACGAAGAAAAACTTCGGAACAAGTGATGATTTTGAAAAGTTGAAGAATTTGAACAACTGAGGAATGTCGAAAACTGAGGAAAAACACAAATTGAAGATTTTCAACTTTTTGTGGTGGCGTGACCCACCGTATAAGAATGATGATTTCAGACACCGCGTACAATTGTCGTAGGGTTCTAAGAATCAAATTCTTCATTAATTTCTTCACACTTAGAGTGTTATTCTTCATTGATTGAAGAAAAACGTTTCTTCATGTGTTGCACATCTAAGTCATCAATTTTGCATAAGTGTTAGGATGAGTGCCTTTTCAGAGTACATTCGAAGACCCTAAGATATTTAGCTCACACCGCAACTTGTTAAATATCTTCTCATCTAAGGGCTTTGTGAAGATATTGGCTAGCTGTTCTTCAGTCTTCACATGCTCAATAGAAATGTCGCCCTTCAACACATGATCACGAAGAAAATGATGACGAATCTGAATGTGCTTTGTCTTCGAGTGCTGAACTGGGTTGTGAGCAATCTTGATGGCACTCTCATTGTCACAGAGGAGAGGTACATTCTTCACGTTGACGCCGTAGTCCTTGAGAGTTTGCTTCATCCATAGCAGTTGAGCACAATAAGAACCAGCAGCAACGTACTCAGCTTCAGCAGTAGACAGTGATACACAGTTCTGTTTCTTTGAGGACCAACAGACCAAGGATCGTCCGAGGAAATGACATGTACCAGATGATGACTTGTGGTCCACATGATCACCAGCATAGTCAGAGTCAGAATATCCAATGAGATCAAAATCCGAGCCCTTGGGATACCATAATCCTAGTGTTGGTGTGTGAGCTAGATATCGAAGAATATGCTTCACAGCTTTATGGTGTGATTCCTTCGGTGCAGCTTGAAATCGGGCACACATGCAAACACTAAGCATTATATCTGGCCTAGATGCACATAAGTACAATAAAGAACCAATCATGCAGCGGTATACCTTATGATCAAAGTCAATACCATTTTCATCAGTGCACAGATGACCATTTGTGGGCATAGGAATTTTGATGCCTTTGCAATCTTGCATGCCAAATTTCCTCAGTACATCCTTGAGGTATTTCTCCTGAGATATGAATATACCATTGCGTTGTTGACGAATTTGAAGACCTAAGAAGAATTTCAACTCTCCCATCATAGACATTTGATATTCTTGACTCATCATATAGGCAAATTCATCACTATAACGTTGGTCAGTACAGCCAAAGATGATATCATCAACATATATTTGGCACACAAACAGTTCACCATCATAAGATTTAGTAAAGAGAGTAGGATCGAGTGAACTGGGTGTGAAGCCATTCTTCATGAAGAATTCCTTCAAAGTGACATACCACGCCCGTGGGGCCTACTTGATGCCATAGAGGGCCTTATTGAGTCTGAAGACTTTGTCGGGATTCTTTGGATCTTCAAAACCTGGGGGTTGAGCAACATATACTTCTTCCTCAAGCTTACCATTGAGGAATGCACTTTTCACATCCATTTGATATAAGATGATATCATGATGGTTAGCATAAGCAAGCAATATGCGAATAGCCTCAAGTCTAGCAACAGGTGCAAAAGTTTCATCGAAATCAACTCCTTCAACCTGTGTGTAGCCTTGAGCTACTAGACGTGCCTTATTCCTCACCACAAGGCCGTTTTCATCTTGCTTGTTGCGGTAGATCCACTTTGTGCCAATGATATTATGCTTGCGAGGATCTGGACGGTTGACCAGTTCCCAGACGTTGTTGAGCTTGAACTGATGTAATTCTTCTTGCATGGCCTGAATCCACTCAGGCTCCAGAAATGCTTCATCTACCTTAGTGGGCTCTGTGATAGAGACAAAAGCATAGTGCCCACAAAAGTTAGATAAGTGTGAAGCTTTTGAGTGTGTGAGAGGACCTGGTGCTCTAATGTCATCGATGATCTTCTCCACTTGCACTTCTTTTGCAACGCGACGATGAGCTGGTTGTCGTTGAGGAATTTGATCAGCATTTTCTTCAGCATCAATTTCCTCAGCATTTTCTTCAGGTGCATCAGCTTGATGTTCTTCACGTTCTAGAATGAATTCCTCAACAGATTCTTCAGTAGGGATGACATCCTCAGTAGCCTTGAACTTGATGGAATCCTCAGGTGCTGGTTCATCTATCATAGAAGGTAGGTGCTCTCTTTACGAGCCATTAGTTTCATCGAACCGCACATCTACAGTTTCAACAATCTTGTGAAGAACATTGTTGAAGACTCTGTAGGTGTGCGAGTCCTTTCCGTAACCAAGCATAAAACCTTCATGTGCTTTCGGTGCAAATTTTGAGTTGTGATGAGGATCTCTAATCCAGCATTTAGCACCGAAGACTTTGAAATAACTCACATTGGGTTTCTTGTCAGTGAGGAGTTCATAGGCAGTCTTCTTGAAGAATTTGTGAAGATATACTCTGTTGATGATGTGGCACGCAGTATCAATTGCATCAACCCAGAAGCGACGAGGTGTTTTGTACTCATCATGCATAGTGCGAGCCATCTCAGCAAGAGTCCTGTTCTTGCGCTCCACGACGCCATTCTGTTGAGGAGTATAAGGAGCGGATAACTCATTAGTAATACCAAGTTCATCAAGATAGTCATCGAGACCTGAATTCTTGAACTCAGTGCCATTGTCACTTCTGATGTGCTTGATCTTCACACCGAAGTTGGTTGAAGCCCTCGAGGAAAATCGTTTGAAGACTTCCTGCACTTCATGTTTGTAAGAAACAAGGTGTACCCATGTGTAACGAGAGTAATCATCAACAATAACAAAGCCATATTGAGATGCTTCATTTGAAATGGCAGAATAATGATTAGGATCGAAAAGATCCATGTGAAGCAATTCAAATGGGCGAGTAGTAGTCATGATGGTCTTAGCTGGATGCTTCGCCTTGGTCATTTTTCCAGCTTCACAGGCACCGCATAAGTGATCCTTGAGGAATTTGACATTCTCAATGCCAATGGCATGCTTCTTCTTTGCAAGCGTGTGCAAATTCCTCATGCCTGCATGACCAAGTCGTCGATGCCATAGCCATCCTTCTGAAGCTTTTGCAAGTACGCACACGGCTGGTTGTGAATCTGTAGACAAATCAACAATATACAAGTCTCCTCTCCTAAAGCCTTTGAAGACTTTGGAATTGTCAGCTTCCATAATCACAACACAACGATACTTGCCAAAGACAACAACCATATCAAGATCACAAAGCATTGAGACAGACATAAGATTGTATCCTAAGGACTCAACAAGCATGACTTTGTCCATGTGTCGATCCTTTGTGATAGCAACCTTACCTAGACCCAATACCTGACTTTTGCTTTTATCAGCGAAGATGATGTGCTTCATATGTGATGACGATAAGGGAGCATCCATCAATAGATTCTTGTCACCAGTCATGTGATTTGTACATCCACTATCGAGGACCCACTCAGTGGCTTTGGGTTGATCATCCTGCAGATGAATTAGTGTAGCTTACGAACTTCATATACTTCAGCAGTGAAGAATATGATATCACAACTCATCAGATCAATTTCATCAAGCAGTAAGACAAATAACACAGTAGGAGGACGTGTGAAATGAAACTTCATTTCTTCATGATTAGCCTGCGTCCTTTCAAGCATTTTTTCAGGTCCCCAGCAAATTCTTCAGACATTACAGTACGTCTAGAGACCTGACCCTGCATAAGAGATTAGTTGTTTTTCTTCACCACCCACATCTGAAGGGGTGGCAAAGAGTTCATCACTCTGCGAGCTCCATATGAGAATGGTGGCATAGAGACCAAACCATTTCGTTTCACATAAGAGTGGTTAGGGTAAGCATATGAATAAGCAGAGAAATTCTTCGAGGACTTATGAACATAATGATTAGAAGAGTGATGCTCATATTCATAGCCCTTGGCTCTTCCCTGCGAAACAGAGTTGTTAGCACGATGATGTTCATATGAGGACTTTGATCCTCTTGAGGAATTTGATCCGCGTGAGGAATTTGGTCCGTATGAGGACTTGGATCCATATGAAGAATTTGGTCCATATGAAGAATTTGATCTGGGGTTCCTATTCTTCACGGGTGGTGTCATGAGGACATTCACCTGAAGACTTTCAAGGCACATTTTGGGAACCCAGATTTTCTTCATAGGGGAACCGTTCCTGCAGTTAGTGCCAACATATCTAGCAAATACTTCACCATTCTGATTTTTGAACAGTTTATAGTTGGAGTCGAATGACTCATCAGAAGAATGAGAAGATTCACATGTATAGCCAGATAAATTAGATGGATCAACTGGAGGTCCCTTTGCAGCAACCCATGAGGTTTTGGGGTACTGCTCAGGGTTCCAATATGTACCATCAGCATTGAGTTTCCTCTCAAAGGCAATACCCTCTTTCCTAGGGTTCCTGTTGAGGATCTGCTTTTTAAGCACATCACAAAGAGTCTGATGCCCTTTGAGGCTTTTGTACATGCCTGTCATGTACAATTCCTTCAGTCCTACATCGTCAGTGATACTAGCAATGTCCTCAGATGAGGAATTAGTGATAGCAGAGGCAGGTGAAGAATTTGTAACATTAGAAGCATTTGAACATTCAGGTGAAGAATTAGCAGATTCTCATTCAATGCATTTCAAACATGGAGGAACAAATTCATCCTGAGCAGTGCTGATTTGTTGAGCAAGTAATGAATCACGCTTCTTCTGAAGATCTTTATAACTCACACTTAGCTTCTCAAAATCTTGCTTTCTTTGAAGAAATTCATAAGAAAGCTTCTCATGATCAGACAAGAGAGTGTTATGTCGATTTTGAAGTGAGTCATACTTAGTATGAAGTCTCTGAAGACTTTCAGCCAAAGCTTTGGACTGATCCATTTCTTCACCCAACATATCATCGCTCTTACTAAGCATGTCGTGAATTTTTTCCAAAGCTCTTTGTTGTTTAGCAGCAAGAGAAGCAAGTTTGACATAACTGGGTCCAAATTCATCACCATATTCATCATCACTGGATTCAGACAGATAGCATTCAGTTACCTTTTCATCATCTGCCATAAGGCATGGTGAGGAGGATGATGATTCTGGTTCAAATGTCATTGACTTGAGAGATTCCTTGAAGTCCTCAAACCAAGGATCGTGATAGGTTCGATGACCTTCATAGACATCTGAGAGACGGTCCCAGATAAGCTTCGCATGATCGAGATGCATGACGTTGCTGAACTGATTTTGAGACAGACAGGAGCAGATGACATTCTTCGCCGTGAGGTTGAGAAGGGTGTACTTGCGAATGTCATCAGCTTCCGCCATCTTGCACAGATCGGTCAGACCAATCTCAGTGATGGTCCACAGCTCGTTGTTCATCGCCATGAGGCGCTTCTTCATCATGGCCTTCCACTTTGGATACTCATGACCGTCAAAGATAGGGCATGTCACTTTCTTCATACCTGCGGTCGACATAACTAAAACGCCAGGCGGTTAAACCAAAATCACACAGAACAAGGGAGTACCTTGCTCTGATACCAATTGAAAGTGCGTTATATCGACTAGAGAGGGGGTGAATAGGCGATTTTTATGAATTCTTCACTGAGGAATTTGCTAGTGAGGAAATTCCTTAGCGAAGAACTACTTGCAACGGAATAAGTAGTCAGAAGTAAACATAACAGAAGACAAGCATAGTCATCATGATGAAATGAAGACAAGCACAGAGTATAGAAAGCGTAAACACAGGATAACACAGGATGAAGACAAACAGACTGAAGAAATTGAACTGAGGAAATTGAGAAAGTCTTCAGTCAAAGTCTTCAAACACAGAGTTGAGGAAATAGAACCAGTTGGCTTGGTGAAGACAATGATTTGGTAGACCAGTTCCAACTGATGTCTCAGTTGTACATCTGGTTGGAGCGGCTAGGTATTTAAACCTGAGGACACACAGTCCTCACCGTATTCTCCTTGAGCTAAGGACACACAGTCCTCGCCCAATCACTCGTGTCTTCAGGTGACTTTCGAACCTTCACAAACTCGGTCACTAGGCGATCCACAATTCCTCTTGGATGCTCTAGACCATGACGCCTAACCGTCTGGAAGAAGCACAGTCTTCAAAGGTAACAAGCGTCGGATCCATGCAGGATCAATCTCTTCAGTGATGCTCAATCACTTTGGGTTTGTAGGTGTTTGGGTTTGGGTTTCGGATTTTCCTCACTTGATGATTTTCGCTCAAAGTCCTCGGAGGATGGGATGCTATCAAATGACAAGTGTCAGTTTCTCTCAGAGCAGCCAACCAGCTAGTGGTTGTAGGGGGCGGCTATTTATAGCCTAGGGAGCAGCCCGACATGATAAGACATAAATGCCCTTCAATGATATGACCGTTGGATGGATAAGATATTTTGGAACAGCTGGCGCGTAGTATGGCAATGGTCGGAAATTTGAGGTACAAATTCCTCAGGGCTATCGTGTTCCTCACTGTGTAGGCAATCCGCACTAGCGAATTCCTAACTCCTCAGTCAGAACAAAGTCCTCAGTGACCAGAAGAACTGCGTCTCTGTCACTGAAGAAATTGACTGAACTGTATGAGATTTCCAATGGCTTCACTCGAAGGGATTGGTAGGTGTAGGATTTTGAGTTGAGCATCACATGGAAATTTTTCCTTAGTATTTCCTCGACCCCCTTTAACAGTACGGTGTTTCCTATGACTCAAGAAAGAGAAAATGAAACTATGAAAACAAAAGTCTTCACGCTTGATGTTCCTCAAATGAATACCAAGTCTTAAAGGTTACACCAATTTCTTCACTTTCAAAGTCTTTAGAAAGTCTTCAGAATACCAAAGTCTTCAGTTAAAGAACTTCATTTTTAGGGGTTGACTTTCTCTGTAAATATCAAACTCCTCATAGACTTATAGACTTGTGTACACTCATAAACCCATTAGTCCCTTAACCTATAAGTCTTCAATACACCAAAATCACTAAGGGGCACTAGATGCACTTACAAAGACAATCTCTTGTTCCCAGAAATGAAAGACTTAACCAGCTGCTTTCAAGTCGTGTTGTCGGAAAAGATTACAACTTCATTTACCACCCTGGCCAGTGGGCTTGGTCAATCGATATTTGGTTTTGTTTTCTCCTATCACATGAATACACCAATAGAATGTCTACTATATAATAAAGTCATTGCCAATAAACACAGCAGTGAACAGACAATTTTGATAGTTGTCCAACATGTTGCACCTTTGCGACATGAAACAGTAGTCAAATCTATGAAATTCATATGATACACACGAGATATGAATACTCCACTGTCCACACATCCCAAGCGAGATCTGTTGGATGAACATGTCCGGTAGCCTAGCTTGGTCCATCCCAGAAGAACGCCCTAGTCCGGCTCTGGTACAAAGCTGAGAGAAATCTTGTAGTTGTTAGCTTCTTGTTCCCGGCTAGTGACGCAGTCAAAATAGTAACGTTAAAGCGAGGGTGAATTGGATAGAAATGCGATGTGTTGGTGCCTGGGAAGGCGGCCGCGGAATTATGGAAAGGGGCCTGGCAACGATCCCGGCTTGCCGGTGGTAGCGCTGCCGTAAGCATGATAGCTAATAGCTTATATAAACAATTCTGGTTTATGTCGCAATTAATAATCTCAGACCCTTATTTTACATAAACCCCCAGGATTGGATCATGATTAATAGTTGCTATCAAGTATTTTAGATAAAGCCTTTGTTATTTTGCACATGAGCCCTTTTCTTCCTCCGTCTGGGACTTTAGGCTATGGGCCGTCATCCCCCCATTCGTCCGTCTCGGACGTCATGAGTTGCAGGTGGGAGCCTTGATATATTCTGCTACTTGCTCAGGTTTTCAAAAGCAATCATGCAGATGCAGATGAAGGAACTTGATTCAGGTCATGACATGGAGGTCCTTGGGACTGGCATTCTAGGTGTCAATTATTCCATGCTAATGGTGAAGTACACTTTTTATAGGTGTTTGTTCAGAAACAGTGATTAGTATATGCAATGGAATGTACTAAATTTTGTCAGATGTTTTCCGGCCGCCGACCAAGACAATATTTTTGCGAATACGCAATGATTGCATATCTTTTCATTGATAGGTACGAGAGAACAACAACAACATAGAGGATATCCGAATAAGCCACCACAAAAAGTGTGGGTATGAGCAAAACAAGTTCGAACTCCAGACGGGAAGGCAAGGAGACGAAACACAGGTTAGCAAGACCACATCACGACCGATGTGAGGCACCTCCGTCACACCATAAGCGCCTAGAGGATCGGCAAGTGGGTTGCAGGACTCAAACATGCCAGAGGAAGAAGCCATGGAGGAAGCATCAGCGATGTCGTACATTGCGCCCAAGATGCCCACGCCCCCTGAGAAATAGCACAAGCCATGCACACCGTCCGGCATCTCCAAATCCAACACCAAGGAGACCACGAGCCACCAAGACAGCGCCTTCATGAACAAGAATGATAGTGTGATGCTGCAGCTGTCTGATCCGGTGAACTAGACCTAAGGCTTACCACCTGTGCCCAAATAGGGCACGAAACACAGGCCATGAGAGTGCCTCCAAGAAGGGGACGTCACCCATAGGTGTCGCCACTACCAGCACAATCATGCCGAGCAGGGATCCCGCTTCGGCCTGTAACCCAACAATCTCAAAAGCCGCTACTTCTGGAGCTGGAGACATGGCAATGTTAGTTGAAACGGCCGTCACATGGCAACCGACACCGAAGAAGGCACATGCACCGTCAGAATCACTGCAACCAATACCATCCTCGCAGCAAAGAAGGCCGCCGAAGCCTCCCATGGCCGTGGGCTAGATATGGGCAGGGAGGCCCAAATCCGCCGGCCAAGACTAAAAAATTCGGTTCATATAAATACTTGCCATCATTTTGATTTCATATCATGCACAAATGAAAGAATTTTGTGTTCCTCAAAAAAGAGGAAGATGCACACTTTATACTGTACTAAAACGATATGAATTGAGATTGGAAACAAACACGAATGTGAAGTTGTGAACATAAACACGCTCAATTTGGTATGCGCAAGCTATTTTGAGACGAAATGTTGAAGCGCTTTATTCATTTGGGCTTGCCGAGCAGATGCATCCAGAGAATCAGATCTAGATGAAGTACTCTCTCTGTACGGTATCTGCACAGGTAATGGAAAAAGTTAGAAACATTATAAACATGATCCCAGAACGCAAGATATGTGCTGAAAACTATGAAGAAATATAATTTTAGTCCAAATTTCGACGCGGCAGCAACCCCTGTCTATGCATGCAAGAGGAACTTACAGCAAGGGCGCAGCAGGTCCAACGCGGCTCGGTTAGCCTGCGCTTGGACCCTAGATCTTACAATCTCAGCCTGAAGGGCTATTTGAGCTTGATGAGTGCTCTTGTTGTCGGTGGAAGTCGCTGCACACGAGACGTGTATGTCGGCGTTGCATGCCGTGCAACGGTAGTACGACGCGCGCACCGCGCTGCCGTTGCATGCGGCACAGCGGCCGTCGCCGACGACCAGTGTGAGGTCATGCGCCGGGTACGCGTGCCGCGCGCTGCGCACGACCTGGGGCAGCTGCGTGCAGCTCGGGTGCATATCGAACCCGCATGGTGGGCAGCGGTAGAGGAAAGAGCCCGGGGCGCAGCTTCCCAAGCAAACGTCGCACAATAGGGTCGCGTCGTGGCTGGTCTGGACGAGCACGCGCGGGTGCGCATGGTGCTCGAGGGAGGAGAACGTCTGCGTGTGGCCTGCGCAAGAGTCCTGGATTGCAAAGTCGCAGCCACTGCGGCAGCCATAGCCGGCGCCGGACAGGTCCTCCCAGCACATGTCGCAGCGGAACGGCCCGGTGTAGTGCCGCTTCACGAGGTCATGCCCTGGATGGGAGAAGTGGCTAATAACGGCTTCCTGCTGCTGGTGTTGGGCCATCTCTCGCTTGTCTGGCTCGTGTGCTCTACGTGTTTATGTGTTTGCTTTGGATGGCATTGGAGCTGCATCCGCATGTATACTTATAGCTCTCCAGGGTCACAAATATAGTGAAGCTGAGGTCCTTTGTCAAGTAGCGCAACAGTTGTTTTTCCGTTAAAATATAATGTGTACTTTTTTTTGCGGGGAAAAAAATATAATGTGTACTTGTACACCCCATTATCGGTTGTGCCAGTCTGACATTTCTTTCTTTGCCGCTATAGTGCATCTTTGAATCAGTCCACTATTCGTTGATGTCTTTATGATATTGCACGTCAACTGGACTAAAACCTAATCGTCTAAACACACACATACGCATCCTACACACATGTGTACCCACAAGACAGCCACGCGCTCATAAGTCGCCCATTTGATTGCTTTCCAAATTATATACACTGGATGATTTCAATCCTTCATTGATTGATGTAAAAAAAAAAAACTTCCCTAGCTACTTTCCTCCTTCCTGTTTCTGCAGCCACCGTAGTTTCATGACCATCTTCCTTCCAGAGCTGAGGAAATGTTCACCGAGATCCAAGAGTTGATCGTGACAGAGCCTATATTTGTGAGCTCCCACAAGTGCAGAGTGGGGCTATGAAGACACACCTATCAGACACCCTTGGACCGAACTGTTTGCGATGCAGGCGTCGCACATGTGAGAAAATAAAAAAAAAATGTGCTAGCAAATGAAACGTTTGTGAAGGGAACTGTGTGCGATATATAGGTCAAACAGTTTAGAGGATGTTACAATATATTCGAAATAGTTAATGATTTTTGCTAACACAATGGTTGCATGTGAAACAAAAAATAGGGCAATATTGTTGGTGTTCATGCCGGAGCGGTGTTCACTGGAGGAAGATAAAATCTCAGTATGGAAGGGGGCACATCTCAGTTCAGACAATCTAGAAGATGACATAGGGTAGGCGAAGACTCTCGTACAGAGTTCCCTTGGCCCCCGCGTCGCCTAGGGTAGCCGACTCGGGCGGCAGCCCCCAACTGCGCCGCCGCCGGGCCCCCCTTCTCCAACTAATCCCCTCGCCGCCGCCGGAGGCCACCACCGGGCGAAGCCTGCGTCGTGGCGGTGGCGGCGGGGCCTCCCCCCCGTGGAGCGGCTCTTCTCTCCCGCGGGGTCCCGCGGCTGGCGGCCCGCCTGCGGCTCGGATCCATGGCGGCGGCCATGGCTGGTGGCACGCGGCGTAGCTTGGCGGCGGGCGGCGCCGGCGTGGACAGGTGGGCCACTTCCCTGGCCATGTGGATGGCGGGGAGGTGGTGGGCTTCGGCTGCGGCGGCGGTTCCTCGCTGGATGTTGGTGGCCATGGTGATGTTCATCCTCGACCCCGATCTACTCCGATCTGCAGCGGATCCGGCCCTTGGTGGCTTCGGTCACCGTTCTTGGGTGCTGGCCTTGCAGATCCGGTGGCTGGAAGGGTTCCGGGGGAATCTCTTGGCCGGCGTGGCGGCCACTCCGATGGCAGTGCCTTTGGGTGTTGCTTCCCTCGTTGGAGGCTTCGGAGAGGACCTCCTTCCTTCCACCCCTCCCAGGAGCTCAGGTGAAAACCTCAGACCCCCCTATTCCAAGCGACGACGACACCACGGTGGCGTGCTCCTTCCTGAAGGCGTTGCTCGGGGGCTGCTCAAGCGGCGGTGGAAGTGGCGGCGGTTCGGTGTCGACATATGCATTCTGGTCAGCTTCATCTTGGAGGCGGCGACGACGTAGGCGACGCTCGTCTGGTGGAGCTACTGCCGATCGTTCGTCGGCAGTCTGCGCCATCAGGTTCGGGATGCTCAGGGGGAAACCCAAGATCTGGGTCTTCCGGATCGGATGATGACGACGTTCTATCGCTTTCCCTTCTGGGGGCATCGTCTTGGAGCAAGTGCTGGCTGGAGGGATGGTGGAGCGGTGTTTCATCTCACACATTGATGGCGGCGGAGATCGATGGCATGGCGCTGTGGATACTCGGCGTCCGATGCGCGGAGATGGGCTCGCGCAGGAGGAGGTTGCTGTCTGGCGTCATGGTAACGTCAATGGCAGAGTGGCCAGACAAGGTAGAAGCCTCAATATGATCTGAAGACCTGTGGAAGATGGCGGCGACGACACACGAGTGCGTCTGACCGGATTATGCCCCAGTCCCGGTATGTGGCTCGGCTGGGGCTTCCGAATGAGTTTCGGCTTCCGGCTTTTGATGTTAGGCTTAGGTGAGTGGTTTGGGTACTGGCCCAGCTAGCACCCCTTCATCATTTTGGATAGGAGTAGTGGCATATGTTGCCAAGATGGTGGATTCAGGCACATTGTTGTAATACTTTGTAAGGTCCTCGAAAATAATCAATAAAGTGGCTGTATGCATCTCTCAGATGCAGAGGCCGGGGGTCATCCTCCTTTTCTAAAAAAAAAGAAGCTGACATAGGCTTCTGACTTTAATCTCTACCCCCTTCTCTATCATAACGATCAGTACGCAGTGATGGACAATACTAGTAATCTTTGAATTTTCAATTTGTGACTTGTGAGTCAAAGTCGTTGCCCCCCAAAGTCAAACATCAAGTTGGGAGAAACAAAGCCTCAGATCTACACTGCCAGTACATCATCCAATGGAGATACACTGTAAAAACAATAGTACTCGGCTTGAGATCTCGTGCTGGTGGATTCGCGACCATGTGCGTGACAGAGCTTAACCACCCATCAGCATCCTTTGGTGAAATAAAGTGTGATACTCCATGTGCATGACAGCGCTTAACCACCCATCAGCATCCTTTGGTAAAGTAAAGCGTGATACTCCATGTCTCTCTCTTGTGGTTGGTTGGTGTAGGCAGAAAGAGGTTACTTGTCTCTGGGGGAAGAAAGGGCAAGAAAGAAAACAATTATATTGTGTTTCAATGAAAACAACGAGCAGCTGGTCAAGATGAGGAAGACATCAGGAAGCTCAATAATGGAGACAACCAACAACCATCACCTTTTACGGGACCGTGCCTTTTTTACCTTGTTCTGCAGTAATTCGTAACCATGGTACTACTATCTTAGCAGCATCGACACTAGCTGTTTGTCTTGTCATAAAGTTGTTCAAGCTATGTAGTTCGAGGGTTGAAACAGTGAGTTGCGATCATGTACCTTATCAACTATGCTGATGTATCATTGTTTTTCGGTGGGTAATTAATTCCAGATCGATGGCTCTAATCCTATAATACCCCCACGAACAGTAAAGCTAATCCATCGATTTGATTTTGTGAGAAATGAAACAATCTATCCGTCGGTTTATAATTCCATCGTATAGCCAAGATTAACACTAGATGGAATATTACCTTCTTTAAGAGTTGCTTAGCTATCAGCCAGCTCCAGGTCAACTATGCTGATTATTCACTGATTGTTAACCAAGATGGATTACCTTCCTCGATAGTTGCTGCTATCAGTACAGCTATGAGACGACTTGGGGTTGGATCGAGGTCCTGGTAATTAATTAGGGGTGCCTGCAGGTCAGAAGTCTGAACGTGATACTGAGATAGACACATTGTTAAGTGACATCAACTTGGCTGTACTTAATTAGCTAGCTAGCTGCAAGAGGACTTGGGATTTGGGAACAGATCGAGGTCGTAATTAGGAAATTTGCTCATTGACCGATCGGGCCTTAATTTGTTGACATTGAGCGCAAATGGAGCTTACACTAGCACATTTAATCAGTCGCGAGAGTAAACATGATTCGATCCTATAATGAACGCGCCTTCCCACGTCAACTCCTCGCTGCCGTTCCGCAGTTTCCTTTTATTCAGTCAAACATGCAGAAAACAGAAGGAACCAGAGATAAAAAATGGTTCGATCCGACAATCACGGCGTCATCCCACGACTAACTTAACATCAAAATTGATCCGTCAATTACGGCAAGGCCCATACACAAAAAATCGTGGGCTAATGCCCGCGCTAAACTACTTACATGGTACAGAAAAATCTGCTAAGAAACACGCATGCACATGTTCATGGCAAACAGTCGCGCCATGGCCGCTGCCCAGCGCACTTCCTACGGCACGTCGTCCACCTCGCTGCCAGCGCTCGCGCACGTCATCCAGCCAGCCACAGCACCCACACGCATCGTGCACCTCGCCACTGCACCGAGGACATCGCCGCCGGTGGTGGTTGGTCAGTCCGCTCTGTCTGGCCCGGGCCTCACCGCCGTCGATCCAGTGCCTGAAAACAGGACCGCCATGCTGATCGGTCTGGTCCGTTCCAGTCCGCCGGCGGCCGCTCTAAACGACGGCTCGGTCAGGGACCGTACCGGCCCGGACCATGTCCACCCTGAGCCATGGCGTTGCCTGTGATCGAGCGGCCACCCATGTTCTCTAAAAAATCATATAATCATATGGCTGATTCGTAGCAGCTGCCATCGAGTAAAGATGAGTCTTGTCAGATACACCGAATTATCCACAGAAAAGGCCATTATGATCAAACATGCATTAGGCGCATCAAACGAAGTCAAATTTGTTTTCGTTTCCCAGTCAAACTCAAACTCTGCTTTGCTTATTTGTATATGCCGTGCTATCCTACGTAGTGAGCGACTCGGATTTGGTCCTCGAGTCCGATCGGGCATCGGCTCCCGTTTTCCACACGTATTCTGCTTGGTACGCGATTGCAATATAATTGTCAGGTTTGGAGCCAACCGGAGACAGACGTACCTGCGGCCGCCATTCCTAGCTAGCTACTTATAGCGACGTGGACGCTCCAGCTCAACAACGGATGGCGCCGCGGAAATGCCAGCGAAGCAAGAAAGTACGTGTCGCAGAAGCATGTTCACTCCCATCCGATCTCCTTGAGATCATGGCACGCACCGACTTCCGCACCATCGTTCGATGCGGTGCCGTATGCAAGCACCTTCGCCGCGACATTCTAAGCCCGTCGTTCATCTGCCGAGTCACCCAACAAGCGGCTCCCTGCATCCTCGCCCTTCTCTGCACATATGATGAGAAACCCCTTACTCTGGTGCACCCGGATACGCCCGCCGCTGCGTCTTTCTGTGACAGCCAATTGTCCCCATTTATGTTGTGCAACGCTGGCAAGGACTTCTTCCACTCATACTACTCTCTGACATCACCTGGCGGCCTCATCGTCCTACACCGCCTCCGCATCAAGATGCGACCCAAGTCGAAGCGCTCGTCTCACTTGTGTGTGTACGACCCCATGACTGGCCATCGCACCTTTCTCCCTAGACCACCAGTTATCCGGGGAGACGACTGCAATTCGCAGAATTATGTCCTACTCACTCCCGCAGACGGCATCGGCTGCTCCTTCATGTTGTTCGTCGCAGATTTGTACAAACATAGCATTAAAATACAAACCGCCAGATCCTCCTCCCAAACCTGGGGCCCCATTAGTACTTATGCAAGCCACCCTGACGACTTCCCTTGGTGGTCTGTCAGTACATATGGAGCGCCTGTTGTCCTCCAAGGCAGCATCATCCACTGGCTAGCATACCACGGCGACCAAATCCTCACGTACAGCATGGAAACCCAACGGCAATGCAAACCCAATCCACTTGGCGACCACGCCGCATGGAAACCTGCTGAAACTAGTCGTCATAGAGAGGTTCATTATATCTGTGTGGCTGCAACTCCCTGTGACTCAACCAGGTGGTCATGGTGATTGGCTGCTGCAAAATGTGATTGACATAGAGGAGAAACTACGGTTACTGTGTCCACACATCCCTCTTGAAGTTGGCGTTGATGTAGTCATTAAGTTCAAGGGCTCCGGGAAGAGTAGCGGCGACGTGGTGCTGCTGCATGTACCCAAGAAAGGTTGCGATGATGTGCTTGTAGTTCTTAATTTGGAGACAAAGGAGATGCATGCGCAAGAGTGGGGCTTCCTGTCATTGGAAATTGACCTACCATCTCGTCTACAAAACATGAAAGTGTTTTCGTAGCTAGCTAGCCAAGTAAGTAGGACGGATGCAAATAAATTTTACAGTCTCCGTTGAAATATTGTTTAAGTATTCATGAGTCATGCAATTTCATGCTTTTAAACATACAGTGTGCATGCAGGAAGATAACTGCATTTGTTCTGTAAAGGCAAAATCAAATTATTACAACCATGCATATTGTTTAAGTATATGTATATTGTGCTGAAAGAGTGGTTGCCAAAGCACTTTCCCAAAAAAGGCGTTCAAGCAAAAACTTACCCAACGGTATGTGGGACATGCATGTAGTGCACAATGGCTCATGTGTGGAGTCTTATTCGATGTGTTAAAACTTGCCAAGCGTCTGAACCTGCAAGGGATGGCCACATGGGGTTCTATTATATCAGGACGAGGCTTCTTCCGTAACATGCATACATTGGGGCGGTTAAAATATAGAGGTTTGAAGGGAGAGATAGGAGAGAATTACAACGAGAGAACAATGCCTAACAATGTCATGTGTCTCATATCTACCGACTAGGCTATGACGTGCTGCATACATAACCTAATACCTTCCCTTAATCGCAATGTTGCAACTTGAGATTAAGCTTAAACTCTTCTAAGTATCTTCTGGGTAATGCTTTTGCGAACCCATCTGCAAGTAGATCTTTTGAGGTAATAAATCCGATTTCCAATTCTTTATTGGCAACTCATTCTCTGACAAAATAAAAATCTATCTTAATGTGCTTTGTTCTTGCAGGAAACAGTGGACTGACGGACAGATAAGTTTCATCAAGATAATCACACCGAAGACATGGAGGTTGAGTTTGCGGCACTCCAAGTCCTTTGAGTATAGACTGAACCCAAAGAACTTCAGCTATGGCATTAACTAGTGCTTTATATTCTGTCCTCCCTGCATATGTATATAGACTGAACCCGAAGAATTTCCAATTCTTTATTGGCACACTATGAACAAGCTTGAGTATAGACTGAACCCAAAGAACCGCTATGGAATAAAGTCCTCCCCGCCTAGGCCCCATTCTGAGCGTGGCACCGTCAGAGGGTGTGTGGAGGTTTGTCTCCGGTGAATCTCGTGGGATTCGGTCAACACTTGTCCTTGGTGGATCCATTTACATAGAAACAAGTGATTTTTGTAAAATGAAACTAAATTATATGTTAAAAATATTGTATCCTAATATTTTTTCTATATCCCTTTCGCAAAATAATATTTTCCATTCCGTTATTTTGTTGATTTTAACAATGTTATAGAAAAATATATTCGTTAAGATTGCAAGTCGAGCATAAAAAATGTTTAAGAATAGTATAAATAATTTAGTGCCAGAAGATATCCTACAAAATTTGAGAACAAGAGTAGGAAGGTGTTTTAGCATTGGGTTATGGAGGTATATATCACTAATTAAATCACAGACACAATTAAGTTTAATTCAATGCCTTAATTTTAGTTGAAGACTGTCAATGCTAAAAATTCAAAAGTTTGGACCGACAGAATCTATTGGCGAAATTGTCAATAATTTTTATACAAAGATCCATCGGTTACATTTAGTTTTAGGACAACTATAACGATAGCATATACAAAGTAGTAATTAACACATGTCTTTATTTTTTGTAATAATTAATAGATGCACAAATATATCGGTTGTTGCTTGAATTTAGATATGAGGATTTGTCATTTATAATGTATTCCATGCTAAAAAGGATATTTTAATTGACTGTATGTTTTATATATATATCCAGTCACGTGAGTATCTATTGTATTAGATTAGCATTTTTGTATATGGTCAGAAGTAAACATCTTTAATTTAGGCGTAACATTTACGTGTAGTTTATAGTTAAACTAATATCTAACATTTGGACCTCTATTTTAGATGGACATTTATCGGTTAGAATTGTTAGGTATAATTATGTAGACAGGGCCTAACATTTTAGATCATTTACATAGCACTACTGATACAATTTCTTTTTTTCGATAAAGGGCGGATTTTATTAACTCAATATGAAGCATCAAGGGGATACAAAACATAATGAACCCACACCTGGCCTCTGCATAGGTAGGATGCACACAGCCAACATAACCACGCACACAAAAATATGCCATAAAATAGCAAAGTCATATATAAGACCAAAGCTATATGGAGGCAAAAAAAGTATCTAATCCACGGTCGGCAAACTACACAAGAATGACCATATCCGCACCAACCATCTCATGACACCACACGAAGAAAGATGTTTCTTCAACAGCAACGCCTTCAAGAAGGAAGCAATGCTCAAGCACCGCTGTCACCGGATCCAACCACCCATGGCCAGAATCGAAGTTTTTCACCCTGAAGAATCAGTCCGGATATGTCCGAGCAATGCCTTCATCAAGGTAATGATATAAAAACATTGCCATTGCCAGGTATAACCAACTTGGGTCGTACCTAGGCTTTCACCTTGAAGCTCGAGACTGGGTGCTCGAGTAGCACCACCATCAAAGTCCCTCATGTGTTGTCGCCACCACGTTTCCGCGATCCCAGCAGCCACATGCGATGTGCAAGCTGCATAACCGTTCCTCTGCGTCAAGCCTTCATCTATAGTTTGCATTCTCCGCCGAAGCCAGCCACCGGATATGGAGGTCGGAACCCCCAGGTAATCGTTTCGATGGCCACTTCAGTTTGCAACGAGGCCACCGCCGCATCACACAGACCCACCAAAACCGCCGCCCGCCTCCAATCTACAACCATGGTGGTCTTTGCCGAGATTAGAAGAATCCAACGCGCCTCGCCGCCGTCCACCGCAAGGGGAGGATGCATTGTAGGAGATGGCGTTGGTGGCATTGGCCTGGAGTTGCCACTCGAGTGGCCGAGAGGGACGCAGGCCCCGGCGAACGGGTGTCCAATTCTGCAGTGTACGAGGACGAGGAAGTTGCTGCTAGACGAGGCACCGCAGAAGCTAGCCTCTAGTAGCAATCGATCCATTCCATGACATGTACTAGAGTACTAGTACATCCACGGGAACACCAGCAGAATAATGCTCGGCCCAGATCTGGCCGGCGCAAGCCGCTGCGCCCTCCGCCGTCGTGGATCCGGAGCATAGGCACATTGCGCACCCGGAAGAGAGCAGCCGAGGACTTCGGATCTCAACGCCACCATCCCCTGCCCCATAGGCCAGCACGAGGCCAAGGAGATGCTGCCATGGCCATGCCAGCAGAACATCACGCTCAAGCACACATGGCCACGCCGGCGATGCAGCAACCTTCCGGAGCCGTCCAAGCCGGATCAGATCAACAACGCCGCTGCTCTCCGCGAGAAGCTCGCCGCCGTGCCTGAGAGCCACCCGCACCACGAGCAAGGTCCCCGCCGCCGCCGTCAGCCACACGGCTTCGCCTGCGGCGTCCTCCATCGGCGGCGGAGAGGAGGAAGGGAAGATTTGTGTGGCGGCGGCTAGGGTTCGGGTTGCCGCCCGAGTCGCCCACACGGGAGCGACGCCATACAATTTCTTTTAAGTACGTCATGTAAGTCTACGGGATGCAATCTATTTAGGCATGTTTATGTAATAGTTACAATCTATTTCGGTATTATTATGAGATCTGACCAATGCTATTCACTTCAGTATGATTATGCAGTCCTAACGAGTACCATGTATTTAGATGTATTATGACCAATACTATTTCAGTGCGGTTATGTGGATCTAATGGTTACGATCAGTTTAGTACAACCAGATGGTACCCCACATGTTATTGCTGCAAGTTTTGCAATATATTGTACGTAGAGACCGGTGACCACACCTACCTCACTGAACCGCCGTACCTCTACCCAGATTGGGATTGCTTGAAGTGCACTATGCTTACTGCCGGGACGGCATCGGCTGCTCCTTCTTGGTGTTTGTCCAAAATATGATCACGCTCGTCATGCAAAAGGAAAATAGATACACTTCAGAATAAGTAATGAATATTCATTGAGCGCAACGTAATTTTTCAGTTGTGATTTTATAATACGTTTGCCACATTTTCTGTGTGAAACAAAGTAATATGCCGGGAGGTCTAAATTAGATCGACGAGGAATTCATCTTTGAATGAAAAAACACCATCATGGAGTCGAGCCAGATGACGATTGAATTAGATGGTCGTGACAACTCGATCATTTCCTTGTATTTTTTGGAATTGATGTCAATGTAGTACATAGAGTATGAACTTGAATCTCAAAATTGAGCTGCACTAAAATACTAAAGGAGTCGGAAACTTTAGAGAATCGGTCGACTTTGGCTTTGTTTGCTCAATAAACAAATGGAGACACATCAAATTACACCGGGAACGAAACTAGCTCCACCTGCCGGAGACGACGTAGGTATGTGCTAATTAGCTAGGGTCCCAGGCACCACTAATGGCGCGAGAGAAATGCTAACGACGTAACCCGTCCACGGCGGAGGCTTTGTCATCACCCATTGCATGCACACTTCCATTGGACCTCTTGCTGAAGGTCATCGCACGCTCCGAACCCTCCACGCTTGTTTGTTGTGCCGCATCGTGTAAGGATCTCCACAGCAAGATCCTCAGTCCATCTTTCATCCGCCGCGTCATGCAATGAGATGGCATCTTGCTTTCCCGTATCCTCACCGGCCTATACTTGCGATGATGATGTCCAACCAGTGATGTCCGAAGTGGTATATTTCTTCGCTAATACCACTCCGTGGGGGGCAATCGAATCTTCTCAGATCTACCAGGCATCTAAAAGCTGGCATTACGTCACATATGTTCAGCTCGCCACCAACGATAGGATTGGCTTCATGATCAAGCTATTAGCCATTGATGAGGACTGCTACCTTGATGGCACTGGATGAAACATCAGATTCCAGATCACAATATCATCGAGTGTCGGCCACACAAGCCGGGGGCCTGGTGTTCGCACACGAACACGTCACCGTGTACCTCCAACGCCGAGGGTGATGCACCGCAGCTCACGTCGAAGGAGACCCGTCCGGAAGCGCGGTACGCAAGCAATCCGGCTGGTGCTTTTCAGGACCCGAAACCCCACGCGCCCGGGAGGGACCCCGTCTGGAAGTGCGGCGGCTATGGGCTGCCCTAGGTCGGTTCGCCCGCCCCTAGAGCCTCGAGGATCGCTGCCCTTTAAAACGAAGAACGAACAAAGAACGAGAGAGAAAGAACAAGGGAGGGATGTAAAACTAGGGTAAAAAGTAGATGTGTTTCGCGATTGTGTGTTGTTTCAATCGGCCGTCACCCCCAACATATATAAGAGGCGGCTGGACTTCCCGTACAAGCAAAGGATTTATCTAGGCTTTCCTTACAAGAAAATTACATCAATTCACGTCCAAAACCCTAGTCAAATTCGGACTGGTTTTATCCGAACTTCCCAAAACTGTTCGGTTTAAACTGGCTGCACCTTGCGGGTCCTTTTTGCGCTGGTAAACGATCTCGGATGAAAACAAGCGCAAAAGCAATCTTGACTGTTTCGATGAGACGAACAACTTTCATGTTGAAGGGTTTTTGATCAGAGATCATCTTGAGGGTCAAATCTGTCTCGCAACACAGGCTATCTCCTCGCGCTACCCGTCAGACATGTGTCTGGTGGGGCGCGCCACATCTCGCCTCGTGACAGGGCTGCACTCCGATTGCTCTAACTTTTGCATACGAACTTTGATTTGAATGATTTTTATATCAAAATCGATCGTTTCGACGAGACGAAGACAATCCATGTAGAAACTTTTCCCATATGAAGCCATCTTGCAGGTGTAATCAGCCGAATAGTGTTCTGAATACAAAATCTGAGTACTTCGAACACAACTTCGGCCTTAGAGATGAGACCGGATGTCTATGGCCCAAATATCAAAGTTTTTCCTTTTGACGATACGGAACTTTCTCACTTTGAGAACTTCTCCATTTGAGGCCATCTTAATTAAGTTCTTGGCCGTGCCAAAATATGGTGTCAACACATGCCCCCCTGTTTTTCGGCGAAGCTTGTGTGCCGAAAAATAACTTCAATGATGCTTTTACTAAGGACGATGTCAACACTCCATCGGCCATTTTCTGTGCTTAGGGCGATAATTTGTATATCGGCCATGTTTAACTTCTTGTTTACATCATACTCTGGAACCGATCACCACCAATCGGCTTTAAAGAGATGGGAATGAACCCGTTCCTCGTAGCACTAAGGAAATCAAACTCCGAGAGGTCACGCCCTGTTAAGCAAGTAACATCCGGATGATTCCAACCCATCGATGCATCGGCCAAAGCAACACAAGATGAATTATCCGCGTGAATGACTTCTACCTCATCATCGACCCACTGTATTAAGAATTGATGCATGGTAGATGGCACACATTGGTTAGCATGAACCCAATCGCGGCCTAATATAACATTATAGTTACCTTGCACCTCGGCGATGAAGAATGTGGTGGCCAAAGTTTTGCTTCCCACGGTGAGTTCCATGCACATCACACCTTTGGCCTCTGTCTTTTCTTTACCCTCACATCCATTAAGCACCATATTGGTCCTCATCAATGCATCATCATCTAAACCCAACTTCTTGAAGACCGAGTAGGGCATAAGATTTACCACAGCACCACCATCAATGAGCATCCTAGCAACCGGCGATCCGTTAATATGACCTTTGAGGTACAATGGCTTCAAGTGTTTCACCGGTTCTTTTGGCTTCTCGAAGATAGCATTCTTAGGACCAAAATCTAGCTGGGCTACCTCCCCTTCTTCACCTATAGCACGAAACTCGGCAGGTAAGTAATATACCATATTAATATCCATACCTTCCCGAACCGGCGTAGATTCATAATCCACCATCTCATCTTCATCTCCCAATGTGAATATTGGGCTCAAAGATTCCTCAATTGAAGGGGATGTTTCAGGTGGTGTGGACGATGTAATAGGGGTTGCATCATCCTCTTTTGGTGGCGAATGTGTTGCTGTAGCTAATGTCGAAGCATATGCGTTTTCTTTTTGTTTAGGCCCCCACACTTGTTTTGTGAGTGCCATGGGCCGAATTTCACTTAACAATTCGTCCCTTTGCCTCCCCTCTTTGTGCTCTACCTTCTCGTGGTTCCTCATGCGTTGTAATCTCCTTTTCATGGTCTTGGTTAAACCGGGAGGACACCACTTAGGTTGAGTATATTTGGGATCCCTTGGTTTGGCCTTGCTTGTGCTTGCCTCATGATCACTAACCATGGAACCCTGCTGAACAATAACAATATCACCATTAGAAGTAGCCAGATTACCAACAATCGGCTTTTTGATCTCCTTTTGCTTGTCGCATTCTGAAATTTCTGCATTAGATGACTTAACACGCCACACTTTTTTATTGGCCTTACTTGGAGAAATTTTTGTTGGCCGATTAGCACCATAGCTCAAACGGCCTTGTGTGGGATAATAAAGCCTCTCGCGAGCAGGCCTTCTAGGTGCTGCCCACCCCATATGGAAAGCATAAGGAGCCATTGGGGGCTGCCCCCATCCTCCACTGAAGCCTCTCATGTAATATGGCGCATAGAAGTGTTGTGACATCCATGGTGTCGGTGCCCATGACCCATATGGCCTTGCATATCGTCGAAACTCTTGCTCCGGAGGCAATCTTGAACACTTTGAATGTGATGGCCGATTAGAGCTAGAACCGGCCGCTTGACTTGCATATTTGGATAGCAACATATCAAAAGTTGGCTTGATTCTCTTGTTCTTAGTTTCATTCTTTTTCCACATGCCAACTTCTGAATTCTTGGGCTTGAACAATTTAACATGAGCATCCTCCTGTACTTGTGGTTGCCCCCCGAGTGTAGCATTTTTTATAGTGATCTTCAACACTTCCTTGCCATCGGGTTGCTTCTCAAGCACAATCTTTCTTCCCAAGACCTTGTCACCCTCCTTGCTATTCCTGGGTTCACCAATAACAACATTATCTTTATTAGCGGATTCGGCTATGTTAGGCCGAATTAACATTTTCTTCCCTTCCAAGTCTATGGTGTTTATGGGGAAGGGCTGCTTATCAACTTGCATCTCATCAAAATTCAATCGTCTGTCATTAATGGCCGATTGTATCTGTCGTCGAAAAACATTGCAATCGTTAGTAGCATGAGAAAATGAATTATGGTACTTGCAATAAGCACGCCGTTTCAGCTCCTCAAACGGCGGTATGGTGTGTGATATTCTAATCATCTTATCTTGCAAGAGAGCATCAAATATTTTATCACACTTTGATATATCAAAAGTAAACCTCATCTCCTCATCACGATTCTTGCGAATCGGCTTAAGAGCATTGCACATATAGGGTTTGGCCTTTGAGGACCAAACAAATTCAGTAGTATAGACATCAACCTCATCGTCCGAATTATCATCATTGTGTTCAACCATATGCGTTCTAGGACGATCGGTTGCAGACCTATGGACCTCTTTACTTCGACTCTCTTGGGCCAAAGCTTTTTGTAAGACTTGATTAATGCTCGAAAACTCATAACTTTCTAGCCTCTCTTTAATGTGAGTTTTCAAACCATTAAGAACAAGATCTGCCAAGTCTCTCTCAGTTATCACTAAGCTATAACATCGGTTTTTTATATCTCTAAACCTCTTGACATAATCGGTGACCGATTCATCATGTTTCTGCCTAACCGATGTAAGATGTGACAACTTTAGCTCATTATCGCCGCTATAAAAGTGATCATGAAACTTTTGCTCTAATTGTGACCATAAGAGAATTGAGCCATGTGGTAAAGCAGCAAACCATGAAAATGCGGTACCAGTTAAAGATAATGGAAATAAACGCACTTTCAATTCTTCTATGGAACCTGCTCCACCCAACTGTGCTAGATACTGACTCACATGCTCCCAAGTTGTTTTCCTACCCTCACCACTAAATTTAACAAAATCAGGAACCTTATAACCTTGAGGGTAAGAAATTGCATCGAAGTGTTCAGGATAAGGCTTTTGGTACACACGACTCTTTACTTTCAGCTCGTTTCCGAAAGTTTCTAGAAACATCTTATGCAAATCCTCCCTTAATTTAGCTAAAATTGGATCCGAGGTAGATGAAGATGTTTGTGGCAATGACATAGGACCAACCTGAGTACTAGCTATTGGTGCAACTTGTGGGATGGGCGCCGAACCATAATTTGGCGGAAGACCAAACATGCCTGCGCCTATGGGTGGTGTGACAAAGTGATTCAGCGTTGACGCCGAATTGGGCACACTCATAATAGGATTAGAGTATGTAGATGTAGCCACAAGCTGGTTGGTTTGAGTAGGGTAAAAATTCAACAGCATATTATATTGTTGTTGCATAGGTGGTGCCGATGAAATAGGTAAAATTGGACTAGGGTTTTCAGATATAGCAACAGTACCACTAGATGATGGAGGCATATTTTTCTGAGCATTGGCACTAGCCACAAAAGAATTGTATGCCATCACATTACCCTTACTAACAAGACTTTCAATCACAGCCACTTGCTCTGGAGAAAAAACTTTACTCACAATGATTACATCTTGTTCATCAATGAGAGGAGGAAAATTGACGTTTCCAACCGGAGTGATGTTGCATTGACGGTCCTTCTTGAAACTTGAAAGAAACACCTCCAAATCCTCCTCCTCGCGCTTCTTCTTGAGCGCCTCAAAAGCCTCTTCACGCTGCTTCTTGCGTGCTTCGTAGGCTTGGCGATGTTCATCCGATAGTTCATCAAGACCGGGCTTAATGATGTTATCGGCGCTAAGTTCTGAGGGCTTGGGGAGATCCGACATGGTTGATGATGATTCTTGATCTTTCTTCCCCAGCGGGGTCTCCAAAAAGTGTGTTCGCACATGAACACGTCACCGTGTACCTCCAACGCCGAGGGTGATGCACCGCAGCTCACGTCGAAGGAGACCCATCCGGAAGCGCGGTACGCAAGCAATCCGGCGGGTGCTTTTCAAGACCCGAAACCCCACGCGCCCGGGAGGGACCCTGTCTGGATGTGCGGCGGCTATGGGCTGCCCTTGGTCGGCTCGCCCGCCCCTAGAGCCTCGAGGATCGCTGCCCTTCAAAACGAAGAACGAGAGAGAAAGAACAAGGGAGGGATGTAAAACTAGGGTAAAAAGTAGATGTGTTTCGCGATTGTGTGTTCTTTCAATCGGCCGTCACCCCCAACATATATAAGAGGCGGCTGGACTTCCCGTACAAGCAAAGGATTTATCTAGGCTTTCCTTACAAGAAAATTACATCAATTCACGTCCAAAACCCTAGTCAAATTCGTACTGGTTTTATCCGAACTTCCCAAAACTGTTCGGTTTAAACTGGCTGCACCTTGCGGGTCCTTTTTGTGGTGGTAAACGATGTCGGATGAAAACAAGCCCAAAAGCAATCTTGACTGTTTCGACGAGACGAACAACTTTCATGTTGAAGGGTTTTTTATCAGAGATCATCTTGAGGGTCAAATCTGTCTCGCAACACAGGCTATCTCCTCGCGCTACCCGTCAGACATGTGTCTGGTGGGGCGCGCCACATCTCGCCTCGTGACAGGGCTGTACTCCGATTACTCTAACTTTTGCATACGGACTCGGATTTGAACGATTTTTATATCAAAATCGATCGTTTTGACGAGACGAAGACAATCCGTGTAGAAACTTTTCCCATATGAAGCCATCTTGCAGGTGTAATCAGCCGAATAGTGTCCTGAATACAAAATCTGAGTACTTCGAACACAACTTTGGCCTTAGAGATGAGACCGGATGTCTATGGCCCAAATATCAAAGTTTTTCCTTTTGACGATACGGAACTTTCTCACTTTGAGCACTTCTCCATTTGAGGCCATCTTAATTAAGTTCTTGGCCGTGCCAAAATATGGTGTCAACACCTGGAATTTATGACATTGACATTGACCTGCAATTATGGACTGCAAGACCAACATGACCAGGTCGTCCTCCATGGCAATGTCATCCACTAGCTCGTATGGGATGATAACAAAATAATCACCTAAAATATACACAAGCAGATTCTAGGCATGGTGAAGCTGCTGCAAGACCTGGGAAGACCGCCGGATGGGAGGCTGCAGTTGCTCGTCACTGAAGGGTTGATGATCTTTGTTTGGCTATAACTTTGCGGCAGCAGATTGGGTGGGAGGCCATGATCAATGCAGAGGAGAAGCTACGATCGTCACATCTTTACATCCCTCTAGCCTTGTGTTAATTGATTTTGTGTGCTCGGGAGCGATGAGAGACGTGGTGCTGCTGAGGATATGGTGGCATGAGTTACATCTTGGTCCCCTCATTGTCCTTGACTTGGAGAGGAAGGAGATGTGCATGCAAGCCAAACATCCTTCGTTGCTGTTTGAGGTTGACTTTTCCGCTGGGTTGCTAGCCATGAAAATTAATTCCTAGGCACGACATGTGTTGAGTAGTCATGTAAATTATGGCAGTGGGATGCTAACGCATATCTGAAATTGGAAATGCTTTTGAGTTGTTCGTTGCACAACTCATGATGTAGTTTGTTTTGAACAAGTACTTTTTAAAAACTAGAGTCCAAAGACAGGCTAGACATTGGTCAATTAATTTAAGTTAGTATGCAAGAGAAATCCAGCCGGTATTATTTTGGCGAGAAAGGATCTTTTGATCACAGCGTTGATAGGCTGGTCACTTTAAATTAGTATAGGCGATTGCATCTGACGAGAATATGACAAAAAAACAGCACATTTTCCACCTATCTGAATTTTTCGGTAGGTTTTGATTCTCCAGATTAATTAGCTTATTGCCTAAAAGAAGTCTCAGTGTGGGCATATCGTATCCAAGGCGCATGCGTGCATATATATGAATTAAAGATGATGTTAACTAACTTGTTCATGTCTTCGCTTCAGCTTGGTCAACCGTCAAAATAATTAACTTGTTAGTTAGTCCCAAATTATATCCTTTTTGTGGGGACAATGCTGCATGAATGCCATCAGAGGGCGAACGGAAATCGCGGAAGGAAAATTTGCTGCGATAATTAATGAAGAAACAACGTGATCTCCGGCGATTGCGGCGCGATCTCACGCGATTCTCAGAAGGAAACATATCGCGGGGCTGATTTCATGCGGCGATAGCCCCGCGATAGCGGTCTTTTCGCCTGCGATTTTAAACTATGCATCATACCCACCAAAGTCAAACACGTTGGGCTCTGCTTCCATCCATATAAATAAGGATCCGATGCAAACTTGCCAAAGCTCGGCGATGCGAGTATATTAACAGGGTTTGCTGCCGGAGACAGACGTACGGCGAGTGCGATCGTTTTCTACCTATTACTAGCTAGTTATAGCACGCTAGGGCTTCCAAGTTCCAACTCAAACACATACTACCCATGGCGTCATGCAAACGACAACGAGATGTCGAGACAACGTTTGTGCGCCGGTGGCGTCAGAGATCCTGACTACCCTCCCTGGGGATGTCCTGCCCGAGATCATGGCGTGCACGGACTTTCTCACGGTCGTTCGTTGTGCCGCCGTTTGCAAGCACTTCCGCCGTGACATACTCAATCCGCAGTTCATCCACAACATTACTCAAAAGTTCACTCCAAGCATCCTTGCCTACAGCACCTTTGACGACTGGCCCCTAACTGTGGTCCACCCGGCCACACCCACCATCGTGTCCTTATTCCGCAACCAACTCTCGCCTTACATGCCGCGTTGCGCCGCTAAGCTTTTTAGTCGGTAAGAACCGGTGACGTCCCGCGGCGGCCTTGTTGTCCTCCGCCGCGAGCACATCAATGCGCGACCCAAATCCAAGCGCTCCTCTGATGTGTGTCTATGATCCAATGACCGGCAACCACACCTTCCTCCCAAGCGACAGGTATCAAGAGTACCAAGAACAACTTGCAAGCGTACGTCCTACTCACTGCAGCAGATGGCATGGACTGTTCCATCATGCTACTCTTCTTCGATTTCTATGGATGGAACGTCAAAGTACAGGCCACCACGTCCTCCTCTGGTAGTTGCCACCTGTCACGACTCGTGCGAGCAACCTGGACTTCCGATGGTTGTTTGTCCGGGGGAAAAGTACGCCCGCCGTCCTCTACGGAGGTGTCATCCACTGGCTAGTGTTCAATGATAAGCATACCCTCACATACGACATGGGCACGGGGTCGCCCGGAATGGTGAAGCTCGCTCTTACCAAATGCAAAGGAAACAACCTCACAAGATAGGAATCTACTCAAACTACTCGCCATAACGGGGTTCAAGATATCAGTGTGGCTACAACTCCTCACGGTCCGAGCAAATGGTGATGGTGGCTGGTCACTAGAAAATATGACCGACATAGGGGAGAACATACGGTCAGTGTGCCCAAATATTGCTCTTGAGGGCGGCACTGATGTATTACTGGAAGAGGATCGGGGACATGGTGTTGCTGGAGGTATGTGAGAAAGGTCGCTATGGTGCGCTCGTAGTTTTTCATTTGGAGACGAAGCAGATCCATGTGCAAAAGGAGCGCTCCTCTATGTTGGAGGTCGACCTACCATATCGCTTAGAAACCATGGATGTGTTCTCCTAGCTAGCTCATAGGCCTAGTAAGTACGCGACGATACAAATGGATTTTACTGTTTCAACCAGATATTGTTTGTAATTACGTAAGTCTTGCCATTGCTTTTAGAATTGTTTTTATTGCTGGATAAATAGTGTACGTCTTGCCTTGGATTTTCGATGTTGGTCTCTAAAACGACTTACTGGTACGCCACCCCGACCAATGGGGAGGTTTTTTAAATCTTAGTTGTTTTCAATTTCATACAAATCTGGAATATTACTAACTTTTGAGTTTCACGTCCTATAATCTCCTACAAACAATTATCCAGTGCACATTGGAATGGAGTCATGAGAAACTTTTTCTCATTGGGCTTCGACCAACCATATTTCCTACAACCGCAAGTCAAGAGATTTTTTTTACTAATTTGTATGCACTGCGGCTTTCGCTCTAGCGAGCTAGCTATTTTTCTCTTTTCTCGAACATGGCTAATTTGGGCAAGAAATAATACCAATTCATTTCCCTTTTAGTGATGTGTATCGACATGTCGCGTTAGACAGATGAACGAAAGCATGACCGTGTAGTGATCCATTCAGTTTTGAAATCTGAACCCTCACGTGTGAGTTCAGTCTTTTAATGGACGCACTGTGCCGATAGTTCATCCAACGGATGGCTCATGGCACAGGATAGTATTGCGATCATGAGGATCCAATAGTCCATCTTGGATCTTGCTGTTAGACTGTATATTTACAAAGAGTTTCTGTACGTAACCATATATTATATAGGGTCGCACTATTTGTCATCCTGGGTGAGGAATAATTATTCTTCACCTTAGCTGTTAGACCCAAAGGGGTAGATCCAACTGACCTCGACCATCGAACTAAGTTAATCCAACGATCTAGACTGCTCCAATGGCGAGCGTTAAAAACGTGTTTAACGTGTAATTAATATCATACCAAATATTGCACTAATCACAGGATTAACACACAAATAGCATACCTAATATCCGTGTGGAATTTATATATTTCCTAGATATTAACTTGTGTTGCACGTGCGCATTTACTAGTATATATATATATATATATATATATATATATATATATATATATGAGCCACACCCATATTAGGGTGTGGAGCAGTTTCCCACAACCCTAAGTTTTACACTAGCATGCCACCACGCATCAACGATGGCTACAGACATTGCTCTTTGCCATCACTGTGCTTGGGGGAGGGGGGGGGGGGCTTATAGCTCATAGCTCCTGTCTTACAAATTTCATGTGAACTGGAAGGAGTGCGATGTAGCACCGTCTTACATGGCAATAATAGCCCCAATACGGCCAGGTGGTTAAAACAAGGGTCCGGTCATCAACGGGACCGCGGTTAAGGTAAAAATAGGGGGTCAAACTAATCGGTGCGTCTGGTGGTGGGTCCCACTTGGCAGTGCATCGATTCCCAGCCTGACTGAACACGTGCTTCTCCCCGCTCGCCCTCTCCCCTGCTTCTGGTTGCTGCTCCCTTCTTCATTCTCGTCGCCGGCGGCAGCGGCGGCGACGGAGCTTATGTTTTGCCGGCTCATAGCTCATAGCTCCTGTCTTACAAATTTCATGTGAACTGGAAGGAGTGCGATGTAGCGCCGTCTTACATGGCAATAATAGCCCCAATACGGCCAGGTGGTTATAACAAGGGTCCGGTCATCAATGGGACCGCGGTTAAGGTAAAAATAGGGGGTCAAACTAATCGGTGCGTCTGGTGGTGGGTCCCACTTGGCAGTGCATCGATTCCCAGCCTGACTGAACACGTGCTTCTCCCCGCTCGCCCTCTCCCCTGCTTCTGGTTGCTGCTCCCTTCTTCATTCTCGTCGCCGGCGGCAGCGGCGGCGACGGAGCTTATGTTTTGCCAGCCAAGCTTCGTTCACAGTCACAGCTGCGCATGTGGTGAGTGTATTCGGCACCATTCCCCTCTATCTTGACTTAGATCTGACCAAGTGTGAAATGACAATGAACTATTCAAGCACGGGGTATGGAGCTGATAACAAATATGCTCAAGTAGGAGAAGCTCACCAAGGAGAAGCTACCGAAGATGGTGTACGACTACTATGCCGCTGGTGCAGAAGATCAGTGGACGCCCAGGGAGAAAACAATATGTCATGGTTAATTTCTAGAATGGTGACTTTTTTAATGTATGTAACACAGACCACAAAACCCCCACAAAAATGATGTAGCCCAGCTAGCACCAACGAAACCTTCCCTCGTCACGATAACTCCCATCAAATTAGCTCAACTCAACACTATCAAACTAGGGTGCAGGGAACAAACGAGTAGGCAGAGAGAGAAGCAGAGTCATGCACCTGCTCCCCTTGGCCGTGGCACACATGACCATGTTGCCGGTTGGCTGCACCGCAATGCGTAGGCTGGATCACTTCCCGAGCACATACCTCACCTAGAACCAAACCGCACAGAGAAAGAGGCACACCCAGGTCAACCCACGATCGTATTCGAAGCCGAACCAAATTCATAAAAAAAAAAAAGGCAGGGCAGAGTAATTTAGCCTCTCAGCTCTGTGAGAAGCGTAAGCATCTCCTTGGTCTAGACCATAGAACATACAATATGAAATACAAACAGAAAAGAAGGAAAGGCAGAAAATACAATACAGCGAGACAAGTACCTTTGACATGACACTTGACTATCCTGGCATACCAAAATCTTCATCGTCGTCGTCGACCTTTTCGATCCGTTTAACATAATCTTTCGGGTTCTGCAATAACAACAGTATGGAAGGGTTAGAAATAATTTCAAATACAAGTCTGCACATGCAGGTACATATGAAAGTTGACATAGAGGATTACTACTCTAAAAGTTATTGATTTGATGAGTTCTTCGTCTTCTCAATCTAGTTCTACTACTATTTTTTCCTCCTGTGGCCACTTCAACATCTCCATCGACCCCTCCGATCCGTTTAACATAAATCTTTCGAGTTATGCAATAACCAACAGTATGATAGGGTTATTAGTAATAATTTCAAATACAAGTTTGGACATGCAGGTACATACAAAATTTGACATAGAGGATACTCTAAAAGTGATTGATTTGATGAGTTCTTCTTCTTCTTCATCTAGTTCTACTACTGTTTTTTCCTCCTGTAGCCGCTTCAACATCTCCATCGACCTCCCCGACCCGTTTAACATAAATCTTTCGAGTTATGCAATAACCAACAGTATGATAGGGTTAGTAATAATTTCAAATACAAGTTTGGACATGCAGGTACATACAAAATTTGACATAGAGGATACTCTAAAAGTGATTGATTTGATGAGTTCTTCGTCTTTTTCTTCTTCTACTACTTTTTTATCCTCCTACAAGCGCACACAAAATGATCAATATTAGAGAGAAAAGATTTTAAGAAAATGATGCCGCAGGACCACCATGCCATAGGCAAAATAATCTACATATTACCCAAAATGTGAGGTCGCTAGACATGTATATCAGATATACAGAAAACAAAGTATGTTAGATCTTGCCTTTTGATGAGAGGAATGCATCAAAATTTCATGCATCTGGTCAATGGAGACTCCAGCATGTCTAGACTGTAAACATCACAATAAAACAATGTCAGTAGTCCAACAGTACCTTCATGTGCATGTTGAAAATTACAGGTTAAGTGAACTTAGGAGAATGGCAAGATGCCCAGATCGTACCTTCATGGTCCGCATCTCTTCTAAAAGCGAAAAGTATGTCCATGTCTTGCTTTGAGTCCCTTGCTCTATTATCGAGTGCTCTCATTGCATCGCCCATCTTCTCCACTACTTGCTTCCCCTTCTCTTTATCCACAAGACCACAACCTGAACAATGGAAAATAAACGACTATGATTAAACTGAAGCAGGCGAGATGTACCTGCTAGTCTGGCATCAAGGAAGAGCCCAGGGCTGCCAGATTGAGAATGACAAGGGAAAGAACTTGGGTGGCAGCTCGCCTGTCCACCTCCATGGCCACGCCCTCCACCCCTGCAGGTCGACACGCGCACCCACCGGGCGGATCATCGACTCATCGTCCGAAACCGCAAGAAATGGAGGAAAACACGCGCGAGGCAAGAGGGAGCGATGAAGTGTGGATCGTGTTCGTACCTGGGAAGCGGCGGACGAAGGCGCGGGGGGGGTGGCTGGCCGCAGCTGCGGCGGTGTTGTTCCTCGTGGCCCCCGCCATTGCCGCCATCACGATAAGATTACGGACGGGTTGCAGCGTGGAAGGCTGTCGGCAGGGTTAGCAAAGGGAGTTGCTCTCTAACCGATGGGCCGCTTGGCCTGACCACTCGCTTACTGGCCCAACCAATGAGATGAGCCTAAAAAAGTCACGGGAGTAGCTGCCCCAGGCAAGCAGCGCCCCACACGCATCCGACGGACATAAACGGCCAGATCAATAAAACGGACGGCCGAAAATTCAAATCGCTGTTAGGGCTCGCTTTAGGTGCGGTTACTGTCCTTAAATATCCCTTGTTCCTCGGCGGCTATTTATTTCGCAAATATCTAGATGACTCAAGATTTTGTTTGGTTAACTACACCTTGTTAGGCTTCTCTTTTCAAGGGAATTGATAATTCAAATACGTCCGATCACTGAAATACGTCCGATCGTAGCACGCGTTGGATCACACCAGCGCCGGATCACATCATCGGCCGACCATAACCAAAAAAAGGCAAGTATGCTTAGTATTTGTATGTGCGATCACAAAAAATTATCAGTCCATGCAAAAAATGGAATTTTCTGCCCCGCTAGACCGTTTGCTCCGAGCCTCCAAGCTCTATCTGCCATCGCCACTGTGTAGGCCGCCTCAGCCTCCGCTTCCTTCTCCAACGCCTCTGCCTCCTCCATGTCCACCTGCACCATCCTCTCCAGCTCATCTTTCTGCCGCTACAAGATGTTGAAACGGACGGCTTCCATCATCATTCTGGCGTAGTCATCTAAATCCTCCAAATTCAAGGTGTCAGACTAGGTGTAGTCCTCCTGCGTGCCCAACTATGTGTATGTGCCGAAATGGGTGTAGTCGTGCTGCATTCCCGGCTAGGTGTAGGTGTCGGACTGAGTGAGCTCCGAGTCATCCACCCTCATGGAAACCTTCTCCTCTACCTCACTATTTGAGGACATCTCCATGTCCGCATCGTCGTACACCGACCCTTCCACTTTAGGCATAACAGAGAACAGCGTGTGGGCACTCATCTTCTCCATGCCTGTTTTTCCTGTTCGGACAAGCTGCAGCGAAGAACACTTCGATAAAAGCAATGGCGCCGCGTTGACTTGACGATGGAAAGCACTTGCCTAGCGGCGGTTGCTCTGGACTTCCTATCGAACTGCTTGGAAGCGTAGAAGTACGCAGCCTTGTAATGCTCTGGCCATGTCGGCGTCTGCACGGTCGGCGACGGCAGCAGGGCACCGCAGAAAAAGGCCCCGACCTCCACCACGTCCTGGACCAACACGACCACCGCCACCAGCACGCCTTCCGCTGGCCTTCTGCTTCTTGAGCGTTTCAACCTTTGCAACCTTTGTTTTCACGGGACGATTTGCCATGTTGCTGAGTTGATCTACCAAGTGAGCATAATGCTCAAATGCTTCACCACTAAGTCTCTTCTGTGTCCATGCGTTGGCAGCAGGAGGGAGGAAGATAGTGGGAGAAAAGATCAGGAATTATGGGAAGAGCGGCAAGGTGGACGAAAAGAGTGGGAGATTTTGTCACGGTAGCAGTGCGGTCAGCTACAAAAGTGCAGGCTCCGTCTCAGTTTGGGTGAGCCAATAGTGTCGGGGTCATACGTGGCTCGTGTTCGGACTCCCACAAAGTCCCTCAGGTTTGGTTTCGTTTTACGGGAAAGTTATTATCCGGACTGCTCCGTGTACTGATGTGGTCGGTGTTAGATGGCATGCGGGGTCCGGACAACTATGTCCGGAGGGATATGGCAAGTTTAAGGGTCGTCGTTGGAGATGCCCTTAGATGGTCTCTTTTTGTTCCTTTGTCTTTACATTTTCGATCTAATAAAGAAAGAAAAGGAGAATTGCACCGACCAGATCAGCGGCACAAATTGTGAATGAGAGGGACGGAGCATGAAGCCTGCTGCAACGCTGCAGATAGGGGGGAGAGTGAGAGAGCAGAAGTAGCAGGCGTGGCCTCGGCGAGGCTAGCTACCACCCTGCATGCATGCACGTGTACTCCAATGAAACATGATGCATGCATCCATGCGTGTGCATCAGGCTGAACGTCCGCGCACGTTTCGTTGGCACCGATCCCGATCCGGCCGAGAATTCCGTCCTCCACTCCAATTCGGTTTGGGGATGAGCTCTTAATCTGTTGCGGTCGTTCCCTAGCTAGCAAGTTATATAACAAGCCAAGACCTTCAACTCAAACACACGCGCGCCCGACCGACGTCGCCACGGAAACGCCCACGAAGTAACATATGTGCGTCGACACCGATGGTGTTCGAGATCACCACAACGCTCCCTACTGATCTCTTGCTCGAGATAATGGCACGTGCCGACCTTCTCACGGTCGTCCGTGGCGCGGCTGTCTGCAAGCACCTCCGTCGCAATATCCTAAGCCCGCCGTTCATCCACCGGATCACCCAGCAAGCATCTCCCAATATCTTCGCCCTTCTCTGCACCTACGCCGTCAGACACCTAGCCTTGGTATACTCGGCTACACCGGCCTCTACGTCTTACCGCCACAACCATTTCTCACCATCCAAGTTGCGCAATGCCAAAAAGAATACCCTTGGTCCATACTGCCCCGTGGCATCACGCGGCGGCCTGGTCGTCCTCAGCATGAACACATGGCCCAAGTCCAAGGGCTGTTTTGACCTATGTGTGTACGACCCCATGATGGACCAATTCACCTTCCTCTCGAAACCACCGGATGAAACAGAGAGTAGCATTTGCAATGAGCACAAATATGTTCTGCTCACCGCGACAGATGGCCTGGACTGCTCTTTCATGCTGCTCTCCATCATTTTCAACAAATCAAGCATGAAAGTATGCACTGCCACATCCTCCTCTCCTACCTGGGGGCCTATCACTTGTGTGAAACACCATGACTTCACATGGTGGTCGATAAATGGCTACAAGGACCCCGCAGTCCTCCGTGGAGGTGTCATCCACTGGCCCAGATACACCGGTGACCAAATTGTGACCTACAATGTGCGCACATGTATGCCGGGACTTGTGAAGCTCCCACTCACAAAACACAGCGCAAGGAAGTTCCATTTGGCAACGTCCCCAAATGGGAACCTGCTTAAACTATTGGATTTAGACGGGTTCAAGATATCAGTGTGGCTACATCTCCCTACAGGCACTACAGGTGGTGATTGTGGTGGCAGTGATTGGGTGTTGGAAACAGTGATTGACATAGAGGAGAAGCTACGGTTCTTATGCCCAAATATCCCTGTTGGGGGTGGCCTTGATGCACTAGTTCAGTTTAAGGTCTACGGGAAGAGGAGCGGCGACATGGTCCTACGACAGTTACGATATGAGAAAGGCTACGAGGTTATTTATTTAAAGAAAAGGGAGATGCATCCTGAAAAACGAAGATCCATAATCTTGGAGAATGACCTGCTATCTCGCCTACAAACCATGAAAGTGTTCTCCTAGCAAGCTGGACAAGTAAGTAGTGTGTGATGCAAATGAATTCTAACATCTCGGTTGTAATATTTTTACTGTGCTTTGTAATTCATGCTATAGCTTTTTATTATGTGTTTATGTATGAATATGTAGTGGACTTGCATGAATACAACCACTTCTTCTGTTAAAGCAAAAGCAAATTAGTACAACACGAATAGTATGTAACATGTGAACCTGTGCATGTTCCTAATTTTATGATGAAAAAATGTTCATGTGACTAAAGTTTTTTGTGCATGAGTGACGGGGATGGATTTTCGGTGATTTTTTTTATCAAAAGGGGTTTCCCCCCACCCCATTTTATTGCAAACGGGGCACACAGCCCAGGCCGAGAGTTTATAGTACTCGGATCTAGCGAGAGTAGCAGAGTCAGAAAAGTTATAAGAGTTACATCCTCAAACGGAACAGGAAAAGGCTAACAGGCTAACAAGATACAAGCCAGAAATCGCTTATAGTCTTTCTGTGTCGTCTTGCGTTGATACTGTCAACTCAACATGTACCTTTCTGATATTGCCAAGCTGCTTGAAGAGGACTGGGGATACTTATGCTCTCCGATCTGCTACGTACAGCTCAAGGCTCCTTATAGTCTTGGGTATGTCGGATAACATATGGGCCTGACAAGAGACGGCCGAAATCAAACACGGCCAACTTTTCTGGTTGATGCGTCACACCCCAAGCTTGCACAACCGGGTAAGTTTCTTCACCTCCTTGAGGATGGTCATTCCGCCCATACAACTCACACTAACAACACAAAGAGTATGTAAGGCCGTCAGGTTGCCGATTCCTCCCGCATGAACCTTAACATCATCATCATCGCTTCTTAGACCACCAGCTGCACGACGCAAAACCACGTGCCATGTTCTCCCTCGTGACAGTGTTGTTGATTTCAGGCCCTCATGCATCTTCAGCTAGATGTCTCCTTGTGCCATCGCCATCTGTTGCAGTGGCTAGTAGGCTTGTGCTCGTATCACCTACCACTAGTGTTGTTGGTTTGCTTGTGCTCGTGCCATCACATCCCCCTTCTGCTACCGCTATGCCGTGGACACTATGTCATCACTGTCTTCGGGTGATACTAATGCCCCACCGTCTTCCATCTTTCTTGATCTACCTTCCCCCTCAAGTTTGTTCTCAAGCCTGCGTTCCCCTCTTCATGGGATGGTTTATGGCTGGAGCCGACATGAACATACTGCAGCTTCACTAGCTTGATGATAGCATGTGGCAGTATGGCTACTTTGGTGTGACTGACATCTCGAGTCTTAAACTGCCTGAAATCACCCAATGAATCTGGCCCACGAGTAGTATCTCTGCATCCTCGTACAACAAGAAACTTGAGACGAGCCAGTGGCTTCCCAATCTGTGTTGGCTATGCCCAGGGAGGAAGAAATAGGCTCACGCTCAAGGTAGAAGAAGACTCACGCACACAACACACGCACGGGAGAAGAACACACAGAGTCAGGTGCACACGCAGTTGTACTTGTCTGTTGTTCTCTCGTGTCCAAATAAAATAACATGATACAGCACTTTCGCTTTGGTAGACCCCCCTAAACACATTGACGCTAAGATATCTCTATACCCCTTCATAATAAAAGGTAGGATAGTCTTTTTACCCGTGCCCATACGCGGCCTGCATACATATACTCGCCCCTTTTTTTCCTCGCAGCGCCGTCTGCTGTTTTTCACTTTCTTTTTAAAAGAAAAAAGAATGCAAGTAACATGACTTGAACTCAAGACCTGTTGGTCTAAGGATGACTACACTAACCAACTAGGACACCCTAATGCTTGAAAATAGTCCCTTTTTTTTCTTCTACTTCAGTTCGTGGCTGGGCCGGCCCATTGTTGAATCTATCATTTCATCATTATTTCTTTTTCGTTATTTCTATTTGTATTTTTTGTTTCCTTTTTCAGAAAAGGCTCATGCTTATAAAATTTTGTTCAAAATTTAAAAATGTTAGCGTTTTCGATTTTTGTTCATAAAGGACAAATATTCGCATTTAAAAAATAATGTACAGATATGTCCAAAAATTCTTCGTTTAAATAGAAGGGGTGAACATTCTGTTCGTGGAGCTAGTTGGGACTAAACTTTGGTCTTAGGAGGGGACTGAATTTAGCAGTAGCGCTGGTTAGAGGAAAGCGCTATGGCTATGTACCATAGCAGTAGCGCTTTTTACGTATGAGCGCTATTAGTATACCTAGCCTGCCTGCAACGGTCTGGCAATTATAGTAGTAGCGTGTTTTATAAATACAACGCTACTACTATATGCATAGTAGCAGCGGTCTTGCTTCCCAAGTGCTACTGCTATTTAGCAGCAGCGCTTCCTTACAAAAAGCGCTACTGGTGAGCTCCTGCGTATATGCATTCCCTAGTAGTGATGGACGGCCGCTACGTCTGCGTTGACTACGAGCGAGCACTCACGTCGACGCATACGGCCCTACCTCCGTCCCTCCCCTCCTGCTCCCGATCGGATCAGGAGCGCCACTGAAAAGAATATCGAACAATTTTTCTTATCTCACCGATGACTGCGGGTTGAATAGCAAAAATAGCAGGGACTTTGATGTGGAGCATCCTACGATCATCTCCATGTACACCTTCATAGCACCTCAAGCCCCGAGAGGACCTATCGGACTTAAGATGAACCCACTCATCTTTGAGATTGACACGAATATCCATTGGACTTGGTCGCTACCTCGCCATGGAACATTGTGCGTCATTAGTTACGAGGATGACCTCCACCAAGCATCTTGGGAGTATCCCGGAGGCCAAGGAGAAGGAACCCAAGGCCACAAGGAAGGAGGAGTTCACCAAGATCAATTCAGCACCTCCCAGGTGACCCCGTGCCCATGGGCCTCCAAGACCCCATGCGCACGGGCCTCCCAGAAGGATTCTGTAACCCAGACGCGGACGGTCCCTGGCCACTGTAGCACCCCGTGCGCACGGGCCTGTACCGTGCCCACGGGACCCCCGTGCGCACATGCCCATCACGATTCCAGCCTAGATCTCCTGTTTGGGCCTCCACTTCTTCCCCCTCCTCCACCTACCCATATATTTCATACATAGACTATTCGTTAGGATCAACAAAGTACATGATATGATCTTGAGAGCTTTGCTCCTATCTACCCTCTCCCATGGAGATCTAGACCTCCTAGGAGAAGATCCCTAGTGGAAGACCTAATCTAGGGAAGGATCCCCATCATAGGATCATCAAGACCTCATCTCCCTTTGGGATTTGGGATAAACTTTACCTTGTGGTATTTTCCCTTTGTTGTTCATGTATATTGTGGATCCATGTGTTGATAGTCTAGTGGATGTGTAATTGGGCTTGTTCTTGAGTGTCCCTCTTGTGATTTCCCCTCTTGTTCTTCGTGTTCTTCGCGTTCTTCATGGATTTCCGTCCAATTCATAAAAGATTTCTAGAAAGGATCTCCACCCTACAACATCTTGGTATCATGAGCCACGTTGATACTGAATTTGGAGTCTTCCCCACCATTTTCTAGCCTAATTTTGTATGACCTAATCTAGCCGAATTTGGAGTCTTCCCCACGTTTCTCGCAATTTTTTGGTTCTCGTGAGATTTTGTTTTGATCCATGATTTTGTGGTTTGGCAAGTAGATCTTTGCTTTCCCCAATCTTTCTTTCCCCACTCAAATCTGAGCCCCAAAATCGTGAAATTTTGGCCACCGACGTGCCCACGAGCCCTCAAAAAGTTCCGAGTCATCCCATGTCCATGGCACGTGTACCGTGCACACGGGACCCCTTGTCCACGGGACTTAGACCCCGTGCGCATCCCCCCCCCCCCCCCCCCTGCCCCGCCCACTACCCCATCTATTTTCTCGATAACTCTCGCATCCGAGAGTCCGATTTTGTCTTTAGCTCGTTGAGTAGCTATTGACATCCCCCATCCATCTAGATAGGTTCCAACATCATTTACTCCATCAAAATTTTGACATTTTGGCATCTTTGCCTAGGCCCTCCACCATATCATCCGCAAAACCACCATAGCTTTCCGCAACCTAACCCAATTTTGTCCATATAGCATTTGTGGTTACTTGAGTTCCTAATTTCACTAAGGTGTTTAACACATTTTTATTTTAGAATATATTTCATTTACTATTTCTTTTGAAACATAGGGTGTTAGTACCCATTGTAATAGATCTTACGATTCTTTCATTTGAATTTATTTTTAGCATTTGTGGTTGCTGATTGGATAGTTCATATGGTCTGTTGGAAATATGCCCTAGAGGCAATAATAAAAGTATTATTATTATATTTCTTTGTTCATGATAATTGTCTTTATTCATGCTATAACTGTATTATCCGGAAATCGTAATACACGTGTGAATACATAGACCATAATATGTCCCTAGTAAGCCTCTAGTTGACTAGCTCGTTGATCAACAGATAGTCAAGGTTTCCTGGCTATGGACATTGGATGTCATTGATAACGGGATCACATCATTAGGAGAATGATGTGATGGACAAGACCCAATCCTAAGCATAGCGCAAGATCGTGTAGTTCGTTTGCTAGAGCTTTTCCAAATGTCAAGTATCTTTTCCTTTGACCATGAGATCGTGTAACTCCCGGATACCGTAGGAGTGCTTTGGGTGTACCAAACGTCACAACGTAACTAGGTGACTATAAAGGTGCACTACAGGTATCTCCGAAAGTGTCTGTTGGGTTGACACGGATCGAGACTGGGATTTGTCACTCCGTATGACGGAGAGGTATCACTGGGCCCACTCGGTAATGCATCATCATAATGAGGTCAAAGTGACCAAGTGTCTGGTCACGGGATCATGCATTACGGTACGAGTAAAGTGACTTGCCGGTAACGAGATTGAACGAGGTATTGGGATACCGACGATCGAATCTCGGGCAAGTAACATACCGATTGACAAAGGGAATTGTATACGGAGTTGTTTAATCCTCGACATCGTGGTTCATCCGATGAGATCATCGTGGAGTATGTGGGAGCCAACATGGGTAACCAGATCCCGCTGTTGGTTATTGACCGGAGAGTCGTCTCGGTCATGTCTGCATGTCTCCCGAACCCGTAGGGTCTACACACTTAAGGTTCGGTGACGCTAGGGTTGTGAAGATATGTATATGCAGTAACCTGAATGTTGTTCGGAGTCCCGGATGAGATCCCGGACGTCACGAGGAGTTCCGGAATGGTCCGGAGGTAAAGAATTATATATAGGAAGTGCTGTTTCGGCCATCGGGACAAGTTTCGGGGTCACCGGTATTGTACCGGGACCACCAGAAGGGTCCCGGGGGTCCACCGGGTGGGGCCACCTGCCCCGGGGGCCACATGGGCTGTAAGGGGTGCGCCTTGGCCTTTATGGGCCAAGGGCACCAGCCCAAAAGGGCCCATGCGCCTAGGGTTTGGGGGAAACCCTAAAGGGGGGCGCCCCCTTGCTTGGGGGGTAAGCCCCCCACCCCTTGGCCGCCGCCCCCCTAGGAGATTGGATCTCCTAGGGCCGGCCTTCCCCCTTGGGCACCCCTATATATAGTGGGGGAGATGGAGGACATCATACTACAGCCTTTTTGGCGCCTCCCTCTCCCCTGTTACATCTCTCTCTCGTAGTATAGGCGAAGCCCTGCTACTATGACGCCCTGCATCCACCACCACGCTGTCGTGCTGCTGGATCGTCATCAACCTCTCCTTCCCCCTTGCTGGATCAAGAAGGAGGAGACGTCTCCCGTCCCGTACGTGTGTTGAACGCGGAGGTGCTGTCCGTTCAGCACTTGGTCATCGGTGATTTGGATCACGTCGTGTTCGACTACCTCATCCCCGTTCTTCGAACGCTTCCGCTCGCGATCTACAAAGGTATGTAGATACATCCGATCACTCGTTGCTAGATGAACTCATAGATGGATCTTGGTGAAACCGTAGGAAAATTTTGTTTCCTGCAACGTTCCCCAACAGTGGCATCATGAGCTAGGTCTATGCGTAGTTCTTCTTGCGCGAGTAGAACATAATTTGTTGTGGGCATAGATGTTGTCAAGTTTCTTGCCGCTACTAGTCTTATCTTGCTTCAACGGTATTGTGGGATGAAGCGGCCCAGACCAACCTTACACGTATGCTTACGTGAGACCGGTTCCACCGACTAACATGCACTAGTTGCATAAGGTGGCTGGCGGGTGTCTGTCTCTCCTACTTTAGTTGGAGCAGATTCGATGAAAAGGGTCCTTATGAAGGGTAAATAGAAGTTGACAAATCACGTTGTGGCTTTCACGTAGGTAAGAAAACGTTCTTGCTAGAACCCTAATTCAGCCACGTAAAACTTGCAACAACAATTAGAGGTCGTCTAACTTGTTTTTGCAGCAAGTGCTTTGTGATATGATATGGCCAAAGTTGTGATGAATGATGAATGATCTATATATGATGTATGAGTTGTTCATGCTATTGTAATAGGAATCACGACTTGCATGTCGATGAGTATGACAACCGGCAGGAGCCATAGGAGTTGTCTTTATTTTTGTATGACATGCGTGTCATTGAGAAACGCCATGTAAATTACTTTACTTTATTGCTAAACGCGTTAGCCATAGTAGTAGAAGTAATAGTTGGCGAGCAACTTCATGGAGACACAATGATGGAGATCATGATGATGGAGATCATGGTGTCATGCCGGTGACAGGATGATCATGGAGCCCCAAGATGGAGATCAAAGGAGCTGTGTGATATTGGCCATATCATGTCACTGTTATTGTTTGATTGCATGTGATGTTTATCATGTTTTGCATCTTGTTTACTTAGAACGACGGTAGTAAATAAGATGATCCCTTACAACAATTTCAAGAAGTGTTCTCCCCTAACTGTGCACCGTTGCTAAAGTTCGTCGTTTCGAAGCACCACGTGTTGATCGGGTGTGATAGATCCTTACGTTCACATACAACGGGTGTAAGACAGTTTTACACATGCAAAACACTTAGGGTTAACTTGACGAGCCTAGCATGTACAGACATGGCCTCGGAACACAGAGACCGAAAGGTCGAACACGAGTCGTATGGAAGATACGATCAACATGAAGATGTTCACCGACGATGACTAGTCCGTCTCACGTGTTGATCGGACACGGCCTAGTCGACTCGGATCGTGTGACACTTAGATGACTAGAGGGATGTCTAATCTGAGTGGGAGTTCATTGAATATTTTGATTAGATGAACTTAATTATCATGAACTTAGTCTAAAATATTTACAATATGTCTTGTAGATCAAATGGCCAACGTAGTCCTCAACTTCAACGTGTTCCTAGAGAAAACCAAGCTGAAAGACGATGGCAGCAACTATACGGACTGGGTCCGGAACCTGAGGATCATCCTCATAGCTGCCAAGAAAGAATATGTCCTACAAGCACCGCTAGGTGATCCACCCGTCCCACAGAACCAAGACGTTATGAACGCTTGGCAAACACGTGCTGATGACTACTCCCTCGTTCAGTGCGGCATGCTTTACAGCTTAGAGCCGGGGCTCCAAAAGCGTTTTGAGAGACATGGAGCATATGAGATGTTCGAAGAGCTGAAAATGGTTTTTCAAGCTCATGCCCGGATCGAGAGATATGAAGTCTCCGATAAGTTCTTTAGCTGTAAGATGGAGGAAAATAGTTCTGTCAGTGAGCACATACTCACTATGTCTGGGCTACATAACCGCTTGACTCAGCTGGGAGTTAATCTCCCGGATGACGCGGTCATTGACAGAATCCTCCAGTCGCTTCCACCAAGCTACCAGAGCTTTGTGATGAACTTCAATATGCAGGGGATGGAAAAGACCATTCCTGAAGTATTTTCTATGCTGAAATCAGCAGAGGTAGAAGTCAAGAAGGAACATCAAGTGTTGATGGTGAATAAAACCACTAAGTTCAAGAAGGGCAAGGGTAAAAAGAACTTCAAGAAGAACGGCAAGGAAGTTGCCGCGCCCGGCAAGCAAGCTGCCGGGAAGAAGTCAAAGAATGGACCCAAGCCTGAGACGGAGTGCTTTTATTGCAAAGGGAAGGGTCACTGGAAACGGAACTGCCCCAAATTCTTAGCGGACAAGAAGGCCAGCAAAACCAAAGGTATATTTGATATACATGTAATTGATGTGTACCTTACCAGTACTCGTAGTAACTCCTGGGTATTTGATACCGGTGCCGTTGCTCATATTTGTAACTCACAGCAGGAGCTGCGGAATAAACGGAGACTGGCGAAGGACGAGGTGACGATGCGCGTCGGGAATGGTTCCAAGGTCGATGTGATCGCCGTCAGCACGCTACCTCTACACTTACCTACGGGATTAGTTATAAACCTCAATAATTGTTATTTAGTGCCAAGTTTGAGCATGAACATTGTATCAGGATCTCGTTTAATACGAGATGGCTACTCATTTAAATCCGAGAATAATGGTTGTTCTATTTACATGAGAGATATGTTTTATGGTCATGCTCCGATGGTCAATGGTTTATTCTTAATGAATCTCGAACGTAATATTACACATATTCATAGTGTGAATACCAAAAGATGTAAAGTTGATAACAATAGTCCCACATACTTGTGGCACTGCCGCCTTGGTCACATTGGTGTCAAGCGCATGAAGAAGCTCCATGCTGATGGACTTTTAGAGTCTCTTGATTATGAATCATTTGACACATGCGAACCATGCCTCATGGGTAAAATGACCAAGACTCCATTCTCAGGAACAATGGAGCGAGCAACCAACTTTTTGGAAATCATACATACTGATGTGTGCGGTCCAATGAGTGTTGAGGCTCGCGGTGGCTATCATTATGTTCTCACCCTCACTGATGACTTGAGTAGATATGCGTATATCTACTTAATGAAACACAAGTCTGAAACCTTTGAAAAGTTCAAGGAATTTCAGAGTGAGGTTGAGAATCAACGTGACAGGAAAATCAAGTTTCTACGATCAGATCGTGGAGGAGAATACTTGAGTCATGAATTTGGCACACACTTAAGAAAATGTGGAATAGTTTCACAACTCACGCCGCCTGGAACACCTCAGCGTAATGGTGTGTCCGAACGTCGTAATCGCACTCTATTAGATATGGTGCGATCTATGATGTCTCTTACCGATTTACCGCTATCTTTTTGGGGCTATGCTTTAGAGACTGCCGCATTCACTTTAAATAGGGCTCCATCGAAATCCGTTGAGACGACACCGTATGAATTATGGTTTGGGAAGAAACCTAAGCTGTCGTTTCTAAAAGTTTGGGGATGCGATGCTTATGTCAAGAAACTTCAACCTGAGAAGCTCGAACCCAAGTCGGAAAAATGCGTCTTCATAGGATACCCTAAAGAAACTGCTGGGTATACCTTCTACCTCAGATCCGAAGGCAAGATCTTTTTTGCCAGGAATGGATCCTTTCTAGAGAAAGAGTTTCTCTCGAAAGAAGTAAGTGGGAGGAAAGTAGAACTTAATGAAGTATTACCTCTTGAACCGGAAAATGGCGCAACTCAAGAAAATGTTCCTGAGGTGCCTGCACCGAACAGAGAGGATGTTATTGATAATGATCAAGATACTTCTGATCAAGCTCCTACTGAAATTCGAAGGTCCACAAGGACACGTTCCGCACCAGAGTGGTACGGTAACCCTGTGTTGGAAATCATGTTGTTAGACAACAGTGAACCTTCGAACTATGAAGAAGCGATGGCGGGCCCGGATTTCGACAAATGGCTAGAAGCCATGAAATCCTAGATAGGATCCATGTATGAAAACGAAGTATGGACTTTGACTGACTTGCCCGATGATCGGCGAGCCATAGAAAATAAATGGATCTTTAAGAAGAAGACAGACGCGGATGGTAATGTGACCATCCATAAAGCTCGGCTTGTCGCTAAGGGTTATCGACAAGTTCAAGGGGTTCACTACGATGAGACTTTCTCACCAGTAGCGAAGCTGAAGTCTGTCCGAATTATGTTAGCAGTTGTCGCATACTATGATTATGAGATATGGCAAATGGACGTCCAAACGGCATTCCCTAATGGTTTCCTTAAGGAAGAATTGTATATGATGCAGCCGGAAGGTTTTGTCGACCCTAAGAATGCTAACAAGTTGTGCAAGCTCCAACGCTCGATTTATGGGCTGGTGCAAGCATCTCGGAGTTGGAACATTCGCTTTGATGAGATGATCAAAGCGTTTGGGTTTACGCAGACTTATGGAGAAGCCTGCGTTTACAAGAAAGTGAGTGGGAGCTCTGTAGCATTTCTCATATTATATGTAGATGACATACTTTTGATGGGAAATGATATAGAACTCTTGGACAGCATCAAGGCCTACTTGAATAAGAGTTTTTCAATGAAGGACCTTGGAGAAGCTGCTTATATATTAGGCATCAAGATCTATAGGGATAGATCGAGACGCCTCATAGGTCTTTCACAAAGCACATACCTTGATAAGATTTTGAAGAAGTTCAAAATGGATCAGTCCAAGAAAGGGTTCTTGCCTGTTTTGCAAGGTATGAAATTGAGCTCCAGCTCAATGTCCGACCACGGCAGAAGAGATAGAAGAGATGAGTGTCATCCCCTATGCCTCAGCCATAGGTTCTATTATGTATGCCATGCTGTGTACCAGACCTGATGTAAACCTTGCCGTAAGTTTGGTAGGAAGGTACCAAAGTAATCCCGGCAAGGAACACTGGACAACAGTCAAGAATATCCTGAAGTACCTGAAAAGGACAAAGGACATGTTTCTCGTTTATGGAGGTGACGAAGAGCTCGTCGTAAAGGGTTACGTCGACGCTAGCTTTGACACAGATCTGGATGACTCTAAGTCACAAACCGAATACGTGTATATGTTGAATGGTGGAGCAGTGAGCTGGTGCAGCTGCAAGCAGAGCGTCGTGGCGGGATCTACATGTGAAGCGGAGTACATGGCAACCTCGGAGGCAGCACATGAAGCAATATGGGTGAAGGAGTTCATCACCGACCTAGGAGTCATACCCAATGCGTCGGGGCCAATCAAACTCTTCTGTGATAACACTGGAGCTATTGCACTTGCCAAGGAGCCCAGGTTTCACAAGAAGACAAGGCACATCAAGCGTCGCTTCAACTCCATTCATGAAAATGTTCAAGATGGAGACATAGAGATTTGTAAAGTACATACGGACCTGAATGTAGCAGATCCGTTGACTAAACCTCTCCCTAGGGCAAAACATGATCAACACCAGAATTCCATGGGTGTTCGATTCATAACAATGTAACTAGATTATTGACTCTAGTGCAAGTGGGAGACTGTTGGAAATATGCCCTAGAGGCAATAATAAAAGTATTATTATTATATTTCTTTGTTCATGATAATTGTCTTTATTCATGCTATAACTGTATTATCCGGAAATCGTAATACATGTGTGAATACATAGACCATAATATGTCCCTAGTAAGCCTCTAGTTGACTAGCTCGTTGATCAATAGATAGTCAAGGTTTCCTGGCTATGGACATTGGATGTCATTGATAACGGGATCACATCATTAGGAGAATGATGTGATGGACAAGACCCAATCCTAAGCATAGCGCAAGATCGTGTAGTTCGTTTGCTAGAGCTTTTCCAAATGTCAAGTATCTTTTCCTTTGACCATGAGATCGTGTAACTCCCGGATACCGTAGGAGTGCTTTGGGTGTACCAAACGTCACAACGTAACATATTTCTTTGTTCATGATAATTGTCTTTATTCATGCTATAACTGTATTATCCGGAAATCGTAATACATGTGTGAATACATAGACCATAATATGTCCCTAGTAAGCCTCTAGTTGACTAGCTCGTTGATCAATAGATAGTCAAGGTTTCCTGGCTATGGACATTGGATGTCATTGATAACGGGATCACATCATTAGGAGAATGATGTGATGGACAAGACCCAATCCTAAGCATAGCGCAAGATCGTGTAGTTCGTTTGCTAGAGCTTTTCCAAATGTCAAGTATCTTTTCCTTTGACCATGAGATCGTGTAACTCCCGGATACCGTAGGAGTGCTTTGGGTGTACCAAACGTCACAACGTAACTAGGTGACTATAAAGGTGCACTACAGGTATCTCCGAAAGTGTCTGTTGGGTTGACACGGATCGAGACTGGGATTTGTCACTCCGTATGACGGAGAGGTATCACTGGGCCCACTCGGTAATGCATCATCATAATGAGCTCAAAGTGACCAAGTGTCTGGTCACGGGATCATGCATTACGGTACGAGTAAAGTGACTTGCCGGTAACGAGATTGAACGAGGTATTGGGATACCGACGATCGAATCTCAGGCAAGTAACATACCGATTGACAAAGGGAATTGTATACGGGGTTGTTTAATCCTCGACATCGTGGTTCATTCGATGAGATCATCGTGGAGTATGTGGGAGCCAACATGGGTATCCAGATCCCGCTGTTGGTTATTGACCGGAGAGTCGTCTCGGTCATGTCTGCATGTCTCCCGAACCCGTAGGGTCTACACACTTAAGGTTCAGTGACGCTAGGGTTGTGAAGATATGTATATGCAGTAACCCGAATGTTGTTCGGAGTCCCGGATGAGATCTCGGACGTCATGAGGAGTTCCGGAATGGTCCGGAGGTAAAGAATTATATATAGGAAGTGCTGTTTCGGCCATCGGGACAAGTTTCGGGGTCACCGGTATTGTACCGGGACCACCGGAAGGGTCCCGGGGGTCCACCGGGTGGGGCCACCTGCCCCGGGGGCCACATGGGCTGTAAGGGGTGCGCCTTGGCCTCTATGGGCCAAGGGCACCAGCCCAAAAGGGCCCATGTGCCTAGGGTTTGGGGGAAACCCTAAAGGGGGGCGCCCCTTGCTTGGGGGGCAAGCCCCCTACCCCTTGGCCGCCGCCCCCCTAGGAGATTGGATCTCCTAGGGCCGGCCTCCCCCCTTGGGCACCCCTATATATAGTGGGGGAGATGGAGGACATCATACTACAGCCTTTTTGGCGCCTCCCTCTCCCTTGTTACATCTCTCTCTCGTAGTATAGGCGAAGCCCTGCTACTGTGACGCCCTGCATCCACCACCACGCCGTCGTGCTGCTGGATCATCATCAACCTCTCCTTCCCCCTTGCTGGATCAAGAAGGAGGAGACGTCTCCCGTCCCGTACGTGTGTTGAACGCGGAGGTGCTGTCCGTTCAGCACTTGGTCATCGGTGATTTGGATCACGTCGTGTTCGACTACCTCATCCCCGTTCTTTGAACGCTTCCGCTCGCGATCTACAAAGGTATGTAGATGCATCCGATCACTCGTTGCTAGATGAACTCATAGATGGATCTTGGTGAAACCGTAGGAAAATTTTGTTTCCTGCAACGTTCCCCAACAGTTTTGGCTACATAGGGACGGTTTCTTCTTCATCAACCACCACTACCACTTCTGCATTGCCATTTCCGAAACCACCACCGCATTTTCGCTACTACCATTTGACATTTGACATTTGACATTTTGAGTTCACGGTTTTTCTGTTTCCTAAGGTGTTTCGGCTACTGATTTCTTGTATCTGCATTAGTATTTCTCCGAAGAGGAGAGGATGATGCAGCACAACAATGGTAAGTATTTCCCTCAGTTATAAAACATAGGTTATCAATCCAGTAGGAGAACCAAGCAACACTATGTAAACCGTATCTTCACCCAAAGAACAAATACTTGCAACCCAACGCGTAAGAGGGTTGTCAATCCCTCCTTGGTATTTGAGATATATTAAATTGTATGAGTTTTGATAAGTAGATCTAACAAAATAACAAAATAAAATAAATAAAGAAAAAATGCAGCAAGGTATTTTTGGGTTTTTGGAATAATAGATCTAAAAATAATATGACAGGAAATAGACCCGGGGGCCGTAGATTTCACTAGTGGCTTCTCTCGAGAAAATAGCATACGGTTGGTAAGAAAATTACTGTTGGGCAATTGATAGAAAAGCAAATAATCATGACGATATCCAAGGCAATGATCATGTATATAGGCATCGCGTCCAAGATTAGTAGACCGACTCCTGCCTGCATCGACTACTATTACTCCACACATCATCCGCTATCCGGCATGCATCTAGTGTATTAAGTTCATGGAAAAATGGAGTAATGCAATAAGAATGATGACATGATGTAGACAAGATCTATTTATGTAGTAATAGACCCCATCTTTTTATCCTTAATATCAACGATACAAGTGTGTCTCGCTACCCCTTCTGTCACTGGGTGAGGACACCATAAGATCGAATCCATCACAAAGCACTGTTGGGGAACGTATTAATTTCAAAAAAATTCCTACGCACATGCAAGATCATGGTGATGCATAGCAACGAGAGGGGAGAGTGTTGTCTACGTACCCTCGTAGACCGATAGCGGAAGCGTTATGACAACACGGTTGATGTAGTCGTATGTCTTCACGGCCCGACCGATCAAGCACCGAAACTACGGCACCTCCGAGTTCTAGCACACGTTCAGCTCGATGATGATCCCCGTACTCCGATCCAGCAAAGCGTCGGGGAAGAGTTCCGTCAGCACGACGGCGTGGTGACGATCTTGCTGTTCTACCATCGCAGGGCTTCGCCTAAGCACTGCTACGATATTACCGAGGTGGAATATGGTGGAAGGGGCACCGCACATGGTTAAGGAACGATCACGAAGATCAACTTGTGTGTCTATGGGGTGCCCCCTCCTCTGTATATAAAGGAGCAAGAGAGAGGCCGGCTGTAGAGGGGGCGCGCCAAGTGTGGGGAGTCCTACTAGGACTCCCAAGTCCTAGTAGGATTCCCCTTTCCTTTCCGGAGTAGGAGAGAAGGAAAGAGGTGGAGAGGGAGAAGGAAAAGGGGGCTGCACCCCTTGTCCAATTCGGACCAGAGGGGGGGCGCGCGCCTCCTTCCTTTTGGCCTCTCTCCTCTATTCCCGTATGGCCCAATAAGGCCCATATACTCCCCGATGAATTCCCGTAACTCTCCGGTACTCCGAAAAATACCCAAATCACTCGGAACCTTTCCGATGTCCGAATATAGTCGTCCAATATATCGATCTTTACGTCTCAACCATTTCGAGACTCCTCGTCATGTCCCCGATCTCATCCAGGACTCCGAACTCCTTCGGTACATCAAAACTCATAAACTCATAATATAACTGTCATCGAAACCTTAAGCGTGCGGACCGTACGGGTTCGAGAACAATGTAGACATGACCGAGACACGTCTCCGGTCAATAACCAATAGTGGAACCTGGATGCTCATATTGGCTCCCTCATATTCTATGAAGATCTTTATCGTTCAAACCGCATAACAACATACGTTGTTCCCTTTGTCATCGGTATGTTACTTGCCCGAGATTCGATCGTCGGTATCTCAATACCTAGTTCAATCTCGTTACAGGCAAGTCTCTTTACTCGTTCCGTAATACATCATCCCACAACTAACTCATTAGTTGCAATGCTTGCAAGGCTTAAGTGATGTGCATTACCGAGAGGGCCCAGAGATACCTCTCGGACAATCCGAGTGACAAATCCTAATCTCGAAATACGCCAACCCAAAAAGTACCTTCGGAGACACCTGTAGAGCACCTTTATAATCACCCAGTTACGTTGTGACGTTTGGTAGCACACAAAGTGTTCCTCAGGTAAACGGGAGTTGCATAATCTCATAGTCATAGGAACATGTATAAGTCATGAAGAAAGCAATAACAACATACTAAATGATCGCGTGCTAAGCTAACGGAATAGGTCAAGTCAATCACATCATTCTCCTAATGATGTGATCCCGTTAATCAAATGACAACTCATGTCTATGGTTAGGAAACACGACCATCTTTAATTAACGAGCTAGTCAAGTAGAGGCATACTAGTGACACTCTGTTTGTCTATGTATTCACACATGTATTATGTTTCCGGTTAATACAATTCTAGCATGAATAATAAACATTTATCATGATATAAGGAAATAAATAATAACTTTATTATTGCCTCTAGGGCATATTTCCTTCAGTCTCCCACTTGCACTAGAGTCAATAATCTAGTTCACATCACCATGTGATTTAACACCAATAGTTCACATCTTTATGTGTTTAACACCCATAGTTCACATCGGCATGTGACCAACACCCAAAGGGTTTACTAGAGTCAATAATCTAGTTTACATCACTATGTGATTAACACCCAAAGAGTACTAAGGTGTGATCATGTTTTGCTTGTGAGAGAAGTTTAGTCAACGGGTCTGCCATATTCAGATCCGTATGTATTTTGCAAATTTCTATGTCTACAATGCTTTGCACTGAGCTACTTTAGCTAATTGCTCCCACTTTCAATATGTATCCAGACGAAGACTTAGAGTCATCTGGATCAGTGTCGAAACTTGCATCGACATAACCCTTTACGACGAACCTTTTTGTCACCTCCATAATCGAGAAACATATCCTTATTCCACTAAGGATAATTCTGACCGTTGTCCACTGATCTACTCCTAGATCACTATTGTACTCCCATGCCAAAATCAGTGTAGGGTATACAATAGATCTGGTACATAGCATGGCATACTTTATAGAACCTATGACTGAGGCATAGGGAATGACTTTCATTCTCTTTCTATCTTCTGCCGTGGTCGGGCTTTGAGTCTTACTCAATTTCACACCTTGTAATACAGGTAAGAACTCTTTCTTTGACTGTTCCATTTTGAACTACTTCAAAATCTTGTCAAGGTATGTACTCATTGAAAAAACTTATCAAGCGTTTTGATCTATCTCTATAGATCTTGATGCTCAATATGTAAGCAGCTTCACCGAGGTCTTTCTTTGAAAAACTCCTTTCAAACACTCCTTTATGCTTTGCAGAAAAATTCAACGTTATTTCTGATCAATAATATCTCATTCACATATACTTATCAGAAATGTTGTAGTGCTCCCACTCACTTTCTTGTAAATACAGGCTTCACCGCAAGTCTGTATAGAACTATATGCTTTGATCAACTTATCAAAGCATATATTCCAAGTACGAGATGCTTGCACTAGTCCAAAAATGGATCACTAGAGCTTGCATATTCTGTTAGCACCTTTAGGATTGACAAAACCTTCTGGTTGCATCATATACAACTCTTCTTTAATAAATCCATTAAGGAATGCAGTTTTGTTTATCCATTTGCCAGATTTCATAAAATGCGGCAATTGCTAACATGATTCGGACAGACTTAAGCATAGATACGAGTGAGAAACTCTCATCGTAATCAACACTTTGAACTTGTCGAAAACCTTTTGCGACAATTCTAGCTTTGTAGATAGTAACTCTACTATCAGCGTCTGTCTTCCTCTTGAAGATCCATTTAATCTCAATGGCTCGCCGATCATTGGGCAAGTCAATCAAAGTCCATACTTTGTTCTCATACATGGATCTCATCTCAGATTTCATGGCCTCAAGCCATTTCGCGGAATCTGGGCTCATCATCGCTTCCTCATAGTTCATAGGTTCATCATGGTCAAGTAACATGACCTCCAGAACAGAATTACCGTACCACTCTGGTGCGGAGCTCACTCTGGTTTACCTATGATGGTTCGGTAGTAACTTGATCTGAAGTTACATGATCATCATCATTAGCTTCCTCACTAATTGGTGTAGTAGTCACAGGAACAGATTTCTGTGATGAACTACTTTCCGATAAGGGAGCAGGTACAGTTACCTCATCAAGTTCTACTTTCCACCCACTCACTTCTTTCGAGAGAAACTCCTTCTCTAGAAAGGATCCATTCTCAGCAACGAATATCTTGCCTTCGGATCTGTGATAGAAGGTGTACCCAACATTTTCTTTTGGGTATCATATGAAGACGCACTTCTCTGATTTGGGTTTGAGCTTATCAGATTGAGACTTTTTCACATAAGCATTGCAACCTCAAACTTTAAGAAACGACAACTTTGGTTTCTTGCCAAACCACAGTTCATACTGTGTCATCTCAACGGATTTAGACGGTGCCCTTTTTAATGTGAATGCAGCTGTCTCTAATGCATAACCCCAAAACTATAATGGTAAATCGGTAAGAAACATCATAGATTGCACTATATCCAATAAAGTACGGTTATGACATTCGGACACACCATTATGCTGTGGAGTTCCAGGTGGCACGAATTTGTGAAACTATTCCACATTGTTTTAATTGAAGACCAAACTCGTAACTCAAATATTTGTCTCCACGATTAGATCGTAGAAACTTTATTTTCTTGTCACGATGATTTTCCACTTCACTCTGAAAATCTTTGAACTTTTCAAATGTTTCAGACTTATGTTTCATTAAGTAGATATACCCATATCTTCTCAAATCATCTGTGAAGGTCAGAAAATAACGATACCCGCCGTGAGCCTCAACACTCATCGGATCGCATACATCAGTATGTATTATTTCCAATAAGCCAGTTGCTTGCTCCATTGTTCCGGAGAATGGAGTTTTAGTCATCTTTCCCATAAGGCATGGTTCACAAGCATCAAGTGATTACAAAATCCCATCAGCATGGAGTTTCTTCATGCGCTTTACACCAATATGACCTAAACGGCAGTGCCACAAATAAGTTGCACTATCATTATTAACTTTGCATCTTTTGGCTTCAATATTATGAATATGTGTATCACTACGATCGAGATCCAATGAACCATTTTCATTGGGTGTATAACCATAGAATGTTTTATTCATGTAAACAGAACAACAATTATTCTCTAACTTACATGAATAACCGTATTGCAATAAACATGATCAAATCATATTCATGCTCAACGCAACACCAAATAACACTTATTTAGGTTCGGCACTAATCCCGAAAGTATATGGAGTGTGCGATGATGATCATATCAATCTTGGAACTACTTCCAACACACACAGTCATCTCACCCTCAACTAGTCTCTGTTTATTCTATAACTCCTGTTTCAAGTTACTAATTTTTAGCAACCGAATAAGTATGAAATACCCAGGGGCTACTATAAACACTAGTAAGGTACACATCAATAACCTGTATATCAAATATAGCTTTGTTCACTTTGCCATCCTTCTTACTCACCAAATACTTGGGGTAGTTCCGCTTCCAGCGACTAGTCTCTTTGCAGTAGAAGCACTTAGTCTCAGGCTTAGGTCCAGACTTGGGCTTCTTCACTTGAGCAGCAACTTGCTTACCGTTCTTCTTGAAGTTCCCCTTCTTCCCTTTTGCCCTTTTTTCTTGAAACTAGTGATCTTGTCAACCATCAACACTTGATGTTTTTCTTTGATTTCTACCTTCGCCGATTTTAGCATCGCGAAGAGCTCAGGAATTACTTTCGTCATCCCTTGCATATTATAGTTCATCATGAAGTTCTACTAACTTGGTGATGGTGACTAGAGAATTCTGTCAATCACTATCTTATCTGGAAGATTAACTCCCACTTGATTCAAGCGATTGTAGTACCCAGACAATCTGAGCACATGCTCACTGGTTGAGCTATTCTCCTCCATCTTGTAGGCAAAGTACTGTTAGAGGTCTCATACCTCTCGACACGGGCATGAGTATGAAATACCAATTTCAACTCTTGGAACATCTTACATGTTCTGTGGCGTTCAAAACAATTTTTGAAGTCCCGGTTCTAAGCCGTAAAGCACGGTGCACTTAACTATCAAGTAGTCATCATACTGAGCTTTTGTCAAAACTTTCATAACGTCTGCATCTGCTCCTGCAATAGGTTTGTCACCTAGCGGTGCATCAAGGACATAATTCTTCTGTGCAGCAATGAGGATAAACCTCAGATCAGGGACCCAGTCCGCATCATTGCTACTATCTTCTTTCAACTTTGTTTACTCTAGGAACATATATAAAACATAGGAAAGCAACAACGCGAGCTATTGATCTACAACCACTAGTAGAAAACGGGGCCATGGTCCAGGCCGTGTCAGCCCATTAGTCCCGGTTCAGTCTAGAACCGGGACCAATGGGGGCATTGGTCCCGGTTCGTGAGCCCAGGGGGCCGGCCAGGCCACGTGGGCCATTGGTCCCGGTTCATCAGGACCTTTTGGTCCCGGTTGGTGGGACGAACCAGGACCAATGGGCCTGGCTCCTGGCCCACCACCATTGGTCCCGGTTGGTGGCCTGAACCGGGACCAAAGGCTCCCCTTTAGTCCCGGTTCATGCCACGAACCGGGACCAATGGTGCTGCCTATATATACCCTCGCCCGCGAGCAGAGCACTCCGGTGCTCTGTTTTTCTGGGCCGGCGAGGGGAGGGGTTTGTGGTGCTCTAGCTCACCTCCTATGCACATGAGGTGTTCGATGAAATGCCCGAGCCACACTAGTTAAGCTTTCTCCTCTCGAAGCTCGACCTCAAAGCTCCATTTTCCTCGAGATTTGTCTAGATTTAGCGGTCCGTCACACCCCACCCCTGTCTTCACCGCCGTCGATCACCCGTGCCGATCTCATCACCGACACCACCGTGGTGAGCCTCTTGTTGTTATCTTCTTTCTGAAAGGAAAAATATTGTTACTTGTATGTTTAGATAGATACTTGTATCATTTTCTTACTTTTATTATTGCATCTTACATAGTGCGATGGTTTTGGTATCCGCCCCCGTCGGCCCTCGTCCTGTCTATGATTCGGATGTGGTATATATATTAATCTTTATAACTATTGGTTCATTTATTGTTTATGAAAATTATGCGGACCAACGTGACATAGATTTTATTTATCTAGGATGTATGTGAACCAGAAATTCCAACCGACCCTATTGTCGAGAGGTTAAATTTAGTTGAAGAAGAAAACAATTTCTTGAAGGAAAAAATAAAAAAATTGAGGAGGAGAAGATGATATTGGAGTTGCATGTTGCGGATGTCGTCGATGATCACAAGATCAAGATGGATGCAATGCGCTTGAAGATTAGGAAGATTAGAAAATATGCCATTCATACCGAGGCTTGGTATCATTATGCTGTTGGATCAATTGTTACCTTGGTTGCGATTATGATCGCCTTTGTTTTCGCATTTAAATGTTTTACATAGTTTCAATGTATGGTTTAATTAATTAGATGCTCTGGAGAGCTATATGTTGTTAGATGACAACTATGTATGTACTTTGGTTTTAATTTGATGATGAACTTTTATTAATTTGGACACTTAATTATATATAATGCATGCAGATGAACCGACAATGGATGTACACACCTCCGAGTACATTAAGGGCGTGCATGAGTTTCTCGATGCGGCTGAGGCAAACAAGAAGAATGGTTTTATGTGTTGTCCATGCACTAATTGTGGGAATACGAAGTCTTACTCTAACCGGAAAATCCTTCACACCCACCTGCTTTACAAGGGTTTCATGCCACACTATAATGTTTGGACGAGGCACGGAGAAATAGGGGTTATGATGGAAGACGACGAAGAAGAAGAGTACGATGACAACTACGTGCCCCCTGAATACCGTGATCAAGAGGAACCAGACGATGTGCCCAATGATGCTGTAACAGGTGAAGCTGCTGAAGATCAAGAGGAACCAGACGATGTGCCCGATGATGATGATCTCCGCCGGATCATTGTCGATGCAAGGACGCAATGCGAAAGTCAAAAGGAGAAGCTGAAGTTCGATCGCATGTTAGAGGATCACAAAAAAGGGTTGTACCCCAATTGCGAAGATGGCAACACAAAGCTCGGTACCGTACTGGAATTGCTGCTGTGGAAGGCATAGAATGCTGTGCCTGACAAAGGATTTGAGAAGCTACTGAAAATATTGAAGAAGAAGCTTCCAAAGGATAACGAATTGCCCAACAGTACATACGCAGCAAAGAAGGTCGTATGCCCTCTAGGATTGGAGGTGGAGAAGATACATGCATGCCCTAATGACTGCATCCTATACCGCGGTGCATACAAGGATCTGAACGCATGCCCGGTATGCGGTGCATTGCGGTATAAGATCAGACGAGATGACCCTGGTGATGTTCACGGCGAGCCCCGCAGGAAGAGGGTTCCTGCGAAGGTGATGTGGTATGCTCCTATAATACCACGGTTGAAACGTCTGTTCAGAAATGGGAAGCATGCCAAGTCGATGCGATGGCACAGTGAGGACCGTAAGAAAGACGGGAAGTTGAGAGCACCCGCTGACGGGTCGCAGTGGAGAAAAATCGTGAGAAAGTACTGGGATGAGTTTGCAAAGGACCCAAGGAACGTATGGTTTGCTTTAAGCACGGATGGCATTAATCCTTTCGGGGAGCAAAGCAGCAATCACAGCACCTGGCCCGTGACTCTATGTATGTATAACCTTCCTCCTTGGATGTGCATGAAGCGGAAGTTCATTATGATGCCAGTTCTCATCCAAGGCCCTAAGCAACCCGGCAACAACATTGATGTGTACCTAAGGCCATTAGTTGAAGAACTTTTACAGCTGTGGAATGGAAACGGTGTACGTACGTGGGATGAGCACAGACAAGAGGAATTTAACCTAAAGGCGTTGCTGTTCGTGACCATCAACGATTGGCCCGCTCTCAGTAACCTTTCATCACAGACAAACAAAGGATACCACGCATGCACACACTATTTAGATGACACTGAAAGTATATACCTGGACAAATGCAGGAAGAATATGTACCTGGGCCATCGTCGATTTCTTCCGACCAACCATCAATGTAGAAAGAAAGGCAAGCATTTCAAAGGCGAGGCAGATCACCGGAAGAAGCCCGCCATGCGTACCGGTGATCACGTACTTGCTATGGTCAATGATTTACACGTAATCTTTGGAAAGGGTCCTGGCGCACTAGCTGTTCCGAATGACGCTAAGGGACACGCACCCATGTGGAAGAAGAAATCTATATTTTGGGACCTGCCCTACTGGAAAGACCTAGAGGTCCGCTCTTCAATCGACGTGATGCACGTGACGAAGAACCTTTGCGTGAACCTGCTAGGCTTCTTGGGCGTGTATGGAAAGACAAAAGATACACCTGAGGCACGGTTGGACCTGCAACGTTTGCACGAAAAAGACGACATGCCTCCGAAGCAGTATGAAGGTCCTGCCAGCTACGCTCTTACGAAAGAAGAGAAAGAAATCTTCTTTGAATGCCTGCTCAGTATGAAGGTCCCGACTGGTTTCTCGTCGAATATAAAGGGAATAATAAATATCACAGAGAAAAAGTTCCAGAATCTAAAGTCTCATGACTGCCACGTGATTATGACGCAACTGTTTCCGGTTGCATTGAGGGGGCTTCTACCGGAAAACGTCCGATTAGCCATTGTGAAGCTATGTGCATTCCTCAATGCAATCTCTCAGAAGGTGATCGATCCAAAAATGGTACCAAGGCTAAGGAGTGATGTGGCACAATGTCTTGTCAGTTTCGAGCTGGTGTTCCCACCATCCTTCTTCAATATCATGACGCATGTCCTAGTTCATCTAGTCGACGAGATTGTCATTCTGGGGCCCGTATTTCTACACAATATGTTCCCCTTTGAGAGGTTCATGGGAGTCCTAAAGAAATATGTCCGTAACCGCGCTAGGCCAGAAGGAAGCATCTCGATGGGCCATCAAACAGAGGATGTCATCGGGTTTTGTGTTGACTTCATTCCTGGCCTTAAGAAGATAGGTCTCCCTAAATCGCGGTATGAGGGGAGACTGACTGGAAAAGGCACGCTAGGAGTGGACTCAATAATATGCAGGGACGGGCATTCTTGGTCTCAAGCACACTATACAGTTCTACAGAACTCTACCTTGGTGACCCCGTATGTCGATGAACACAAGAACAGTCTGCGCTCCAAACACCCGGAGCCGTGCGACGACTGGATTACATGTGAACACATTAAGACTTTCAGCAGTTGGTTGGAAGCACGTCTCAGAGGTGACAACACTGTTTGTGATGTGTTGTACTTGTTGTCCAGGGGACCATCTTTGACTGTATTGATTTACAAAGGATACGAGATAAATGGGAATACATTTTACACGATTGACCAAGATCAAAAGAGCACCAACCAAAACAGCGGTGTCCTCTTTGATGCAACAACCGAGAAGGGAAAGGACACATATTATGGTTACATAGTGGACATATGGGAACTTGACTACGGACAAGATTTTACGGTCCCTTTGTTTAAGTGCAAATGGGTCAATCTGTCAGGAGGCGGGGTACATGTAGACCCACAGTACGGAATGACAACAGTCGATCTGAAAAATCTTGGATACACTAACGAACCGTTCGTCCTAGCCAATGATGTGGCACAGGTTATCTATGTGAAGGACATGTCTACCAGACCGAGAAAACGAAAAGATAAGGAAACGAATACATCATACGATGAGCCAAAGCGCCACATAGTTCTTTCAGGAAAAAGGGACATCCTGGGAGTGGAGGGCAAGACAGACATGTCTGAAGATTATGAAAGGTTTCATGAAATTCCTCCCTTCAATGTCAAGGCTGACCCAAGCATCCTGATAAACGAAGAAGATTATCCATGGTTACGGCGCAATAAGCAAATGACACAAGCGAAGAAAAAGTGAAGACTTTCTCCCACAACTATTATGATGATACCATGCCAAATTTGTAACAGACGAGTATGCTATGCCAACTTTTTCAGAGTTCATTTGAAAACTATGAATTTAGGTCGAATTTTCTCTATAGGTGCATCTATGTTCAAATTTTAACTATTCAAATTTGAAAACTAATGGCACTAACAGAAAGTTTATATTTTTTCTAAAACTAATGCCACTAACAGAAAGTTTATAGTTTTTCTGACCTAAAAGCAAAAAGAATTAAAAAATAAAGCAAGAAACAACATAAAATAAATAAAGCAACAAAGAAAACAAAAAATACTGGAAACAAGCTAAAAGAATTAAAAAATAAAGCAAGAAAAAAAGAAAATAAATAATGCAGAAAACAAAACAAAAAAACTGGAAAAAAATTAAATATAGCAACAATAAGTATTTAGTTCTAAGTAGAAACAAAAAAAAACAAAAACAAAAAAGTGCCACCTTCTGGGCCCCCACGGCCTGAATACGACTAGAAACCTTACCATGGGCCAGGATTCAGGCCCGCGGGAGGCCCAGTAGGCCCACATGCACACATTGCACGGTTAGGCCCGAAAGCCTGCTTTAGAGAGGAGCTCGAGAGGGAAGGCGCACCGCACCTTATAAACAGGTGCGGCTCCCTCTCAACTAGCGAGGTGGGACTAAACATTTGGGCGCGGGGCAGCACAAGACCAAAGGCCACCAACTGGGACCAAAGGCCGCCGCTTTCTGCCCTTTGGGCTGCTGAAAAGAGGCCTTTGGTCCCAGTTGGTGGCACCAACCGGGACTAAAGGGGGGCATTGGTCCTGGTTGGTGGCACCAACCGGGACCAATGCGCCGTCTATATATACAGCACTTGTGAAAATTTGGGGTCAGTTCTTCGATCCCGCCCCGACGACGCCGCCAGGCCGCCCCTTTGCGCCTCGCCGTCGCTGTCGTCGCCCTGCCTCCGACGCCGTCCCGCGCCGCCCCGACGCCGTCGCCACCCCGCGCCGTCGCGGTCTCTCCGCGCCACCCCGACGCCGTCGCCTCCCCGCGTCGCGCCCCGACGCCGTCGCCGCCCCGCCTCTGCCTCGCCGCGCCCCAGCTGCCCCGCGCCGCCCCGACGCCGTCGCCACCCCGCGCCGCCCCGACGCCGTCGCCGCCCCACGTCGCGCCCCGACGCCGTCGCCGCCCCGCCTCTGCCTCGCGGCGCCCCAGCTGCCCCGCGCTACCGTCGCCTCTGCCTCGCTGTGGTCAGGGCCGATACCGCCCCCCTCTTCCCCCTTTTTTTTGCAAACACATATATGTTTTTTTCCTGCAGATTATATGTATATGTATGAGTATATGTATGAGTATATGATGATGTATGAGTATATGTATGTGCTGAAAAGATAGATTTTTAGAAAAGATACTATTTTTTCTGTTGATGATATGGTGATGTTTTTTTTCATATATGCATTTTTTCATATATGTATTATTTTTTTAAGTTGTTAGTAGGTATCAATTTTAGGTTAGTGCATTTTATCACTGATTTTAGGTTAGTTGATCGATTTAGTGCATTTTATGTTTGTTGCATTTTAGGTTAGTGCATTTGCTAAGTGATATTAAGAAAGGAAGGAAAAGAAGGATAGGAAAGAAGAAAATAAGAAGAGGAAAGAAAGAAGAAGAGGAGAGGAAAAGAAGAGGAGAAATAAATAAGAAGAAGAAAAAAGAAGAAAAAGAAGAGGAGAAGAAGAAAGGAATAGTGGAGAGGAAGAGAAATTCTATTTTCTCTTCCTCTCCACTATTCCTTTCTTCTTCTCCTTTTTTTTCTTCTTTCTTTTCTTCGATCTTCTCCTCTCTTTTTTCTTCTTTTCTTCTTCTTCTTCTTCTTCTTCTTCTTCTTCTTCTTCTTCTTCTTCTTAATTTTTATCGGGAACGAGGGTGTCGAGAATCGCCGAGGGGTCGAGGGTCGGGAACTAGGGTCGAGGGTTCGAGGGGTCGAGGATCTCTCGGCACTAGGCAACCTCCCGACCCCTCTCGGCACTAGGCAACCTCCTCTATTCTTTCTTCTCCTCTTTTTTTTCTTCTTCTTCCTCTTTTTTTTATCGGGAACGAGGGTCGTCGAGGGACATAGATGTAGTGTCGTCGTTGTCGATATACCCCCTCCCAATAGCTTCAACACGTGGGGGGGGGTCGATATTACCCCCTCCTTGAAGCGTTCTCGAGGCCACCCCAAACCCTTGAAGCATTGTCGAGGCCACCCCAAACCCTAGAGAAGCAGCGTCGAGGCCACTAATTAATATATGTGATTCCTTACTACGTTTGCCACTAATATATCCATCTGTCATGTTTGAATAATAATTGCCATGTTGTAAATATTTGTAGAAACTATGGACACCGAACGAGACGAAGCAAACGAAGCGTTGTTGAGGGACATGATCGCACAAGGAAGTGTTGTCGTCTCGTTGTTTCTCAACGACACCGATGGTCTGGAAGGAGAGGGTGGAGAAGCTGGCTCTGGTGACCTAATGCTGGTGCAAGAAGAAGAACGTGAGGACGGCTCCGGTGACACAATGCCGGTGCAAGAAAGAGACCGTGATGACGGCTCCGGTGACCGAACCGAGTCCGGCCAGGTATATATATTAGTTAAGCCTGTGCTGACTAGCTAATTGATGCATTCATTGTTTTGGTATGTACACATATTAATTAAGTCTTTGTTCCTTTTTCTAGCCCTCCGGATCGAGCACAACTGAGGTAAGGAGACGAGGCGCGAAGAAAAAGTTGATCTCGGATGAAAGGTTTGAGATCATAGCAATCGCACCCGACGGCCAACCTATTGAACCCATCCGAACAAAGAAGGCATTTGTTGCTCAGTGTGGGGTTCTAGTTAGGCACAAGATCCCGATCAGCATCCAGCAATGGTTCAAGCCGTCTATAGAAGACCCTGAAGTGTCTTACGTCAATGATATGCGGAAAAATGATCTTTGGACTGAGCTGAAGACAAATTTCACCCTACCGCCAGAGGATGATCCGGAGAAGCCAGTTAAAGAGGAATTAATCAAGTCTTTTGCTCTTAAGAGGATGGCAGACCTATTCAAGAGGTGGAAGAAAGACCTGAATAGGTTTGTCGAGAAAAAAGAGACACCATAATTCAAGGGCATATATGAGAAGATCAGAGATGACTGGCCTGCATTTGTGGCCTACAAGACATCGGAAAAGAGTAAGAAGATGTCGGCGACAAACAAGAAAAATGCTGCGAAGAAGAAGCTTCACCATCGCATGGGGTCAGGTGGCTACCTCGTAGCCCGGCCTAAGTGGGCCAAGGCTGAGAATGATCTGGTTGAAAAAGGGATCGAACCAGAGACAATGAGCTGGCCAGACCGTTGCCGGACTTGGTTCTTCGGGGCTGGTGGAACCTTGGACCCTATAACAGGGAAGTGCATTTGGACGGATAAGCAACTTGACATACCCTTGAAGAATCTTCGGTACTATATCGCTGCAGCGCAGAAAGGGACGTTCCTTCCAGACAGAGAGAATGAAGAGCTCACAAAGGCCCTCAGAAATCCTGAGCACCCTGGACGGACACGAGGCACACCAGGCTCCATTTCGTGGAAGGCTGGGTTTCCGGACGCAGGCGGTTACAAAAGCCACGAGAGGAGCAAAAAAGTGCAGCAGACCGAACTCCAGGCGCTGCACGCAAGGGTACAAGCGATAGAGGAATGAGAAGCAAATCGCAGCAAACGACTTGCCGAAGCTTCCCCTGAAGCTACCCCGCCATCTCAGCGGAGAAGCAGCGTGGCTTCCACCGAGCTGCTTCAGCCGCAGCTTGTCTTGACGGCTCCTGCCAGCTATCCCGTGGATGCTATCACGGAGGCTCAAAATTGCCACCTTATGACGCAATGGATGAATATGAAGGTCAAGGCGGCTGTTGGCTCTGTTTTTCCTAATGAACCCGGCGCAACTTTTCACTGCCGGCTGATTCCAGAAGGATATGCTAAGGTGATGGTGGATGAAATAATAGAGGGATTTGAGGACCTCCATCTTGACCACCCTACCGGAGAAGGGGAGACTCGGCTGGGTTCTGCTCTGAAGACTCCATGCCTATGGCGGAAGGAGCTCATCAACCTTCCAAACTGGACGCCTCTGCCTCCTCCTCCTCCTCCGGCGAGTCAGGGCACTCCGCCTCCTCCACCGCCTCCTCCTCTGGCGAGTGACGACCAGGGCCCTCGGCCGGCTCCTTCTCCGGCGCGTGGCGACATTCCGCCTCCTTCTCCGCCTGTGCCGGCGCGCCCGAGCAGCCAGCCTCCTCCTTCTCCGCCTCGTCAGCAAGGGCGGAAGAGACCCGCCGCCGCTCCGGCAGCTGCTCCGGCACGTCGTAGTCCTTCTCCTCTGCCTCGTAAGCAAGTAAAGAAGACAGCCACTCCATCTGCTCGGCCGGCGTCTAGCAGTACAGCCAGCGGTGGGAGGCAATACAGATACGGTCCTTCTCTCAAGACTCTAGAGAAGTTACCGTACGAGATTACCCCAGAGGAGAACGCGAAGATCGCGCGAACCGAATAGAAGGAATGGTTTGAAGGGTTGAAAGCACAGAGAAATCCACCTCCGGAGGAGAAGGTAGATCCGGTGAAAGCAAAGCGCACTATCGATGCCCTGAGGAAACCACCAAAGTCTCCGCCAAAAACCAACTATGAGCGCGTTACTGAACAGGCATATCGCGAAGCGGAGCGGTCGGGAAGTACTGCCAGTGATCAAAGGTTAAAAGAACGACGAGCAGCTGGGAAAAAAATTGCCTAGCTTGGTGAACAAGCAAACCAATCGTGCCCCCCGCTCAATGTGTCTAGGGACATCGTCGCTAATGCTCCGGGGATGGTGCCTGGTTATAGCAATCTTGGAGATTACCTACCCAACGATGTACATTATGATTTCTTGGAGGTGGACGAACACAGATACGAGTACGGGAAGCCTCTCGTCAAAGATGAAAAATCTCTAACAACGATGATGCGAAGATTCCATAATTGGTACATGAAAACCTGCAGAGAGTCTGGGGGAAGAATACTTTGTATCTGAGAATTAAAGATGAGCACGACCTCGTTGGAACTGATCTGTTGCATGTTCCATTTGAGGAGTTCTTCGAGTTCTTCAATCAAAAGGCCCTCGATAAATTAACGGTCTTTTGCTACTGTCTGTAAGTATTATTTCTGTCATTAAGTCTCTATATATAGCTCAGCTCTTTCATTGCATGTATTTATAATTAATTATCCTCCCTATATTATGCAGATTGAAGATTGTCAAGTGCAGAAAACAAGAAATGTATGATATTGGGTTCATTAACACAAATATCATAGATGAAATTCAGGTTAAAAAGCACGCCGAAGAGGCCGAGGCCAACTTGCTACAATCGTTGATCAAAAATCAAAACAAAGATACCATACTCTTTCCTTACAACTTCGAGTGAGTTTTACTGTCGTGTGCATATTCAGTTTCTCTTATTACTCGAGCGAGGTTATAGTAATGTAATTGATGAGTTATATGCATGCGTGCGCAGCTTCCACTATGTTCTTCTGGAGATTAAGCTTGAGCAGGGACTAGTAACCGTCTTAGACTCGAGACGAAAAGATCCCGAAACCTATGCGGACATGACAAAAATTCTCAACAAGTAAGTTCAATCGATCATTATCGCACCATATCGGCAACTTTTTGTTCATTTCCTGATATCTCAAGTAATAATAATTATTTTCTTTTTCTTGCAGGGTTTGGAAATAGTTCACCGCAGAAGCTCTAGGACTGCCGAAGGAGCTGCGATATAAATACCCGAAAGTAAGTGCTAGTAGCTTGCTAGTTGCGCGCATCTCCCGTTGATTCTATAGCTATACTTTCATCAATGCCATTTATAATGCTTCATTATCAGTTTGATTGACCTGTATTTCTCGTAAAGTGCTTGTGGCAGGAACAAGGGAATAATTACTGTGGATACTACATGTGCGAGTTCATCTACAACGCGACTTTGAAAAATAAGCGGGGCTACTCTAAAAGACAATATGAAGTGCGTAAGCAATAATATTCACAATTTCATTTTATTACAGCATCATTTCTGTTGAGTTTCATTCATATATATGTATTAACCCCCTTCTTCAAATTAGACGTGGCAGATGCGGAATGAACTCCTACCACAAGATCGCATGAAAGCAATTCAAGTGGAATTGGCGGGATTCTTTCTTGACCACGTCATCAATAAAGCCGGAGAATATCATGTGGAAGTTGATTTCAAATGCTAGGGAATTGTAAGAGATCTTTCATATTGTCTATGTATGTAGCCAGTAGCGTCAGATAGATAATACCAAAACTTGTTGTTCGATCAATCTCTCAGAGAAGGAGAGGTCGATCATTTCTCTCGGTATGCATGATGAACTTCTGTACCTAATGGTTTCCTTCATTTTCTTACTAGCTAGCGTGTAGAGGGCCTCTCTATGTATAGTAGCGTACGTCGACCAAGCATGGACATAAGAGAGGACACTTCTCTCTATTAATTAGCTAGCTAACACAATATATGAAACACCTAAATTAACCCCCCAAAACCCCCCACCCCCCCCCCCCTTTAAAAAAAACAAAAACCCCAGCCACTGAAATGCTGACGCGTGGATGCCTTTTGGTCCCGGTTGGTGCCACCAACCGGGACCAAAGGCCCTCCTGCCTGGGCTTAGCGCACAGGCCACGTGGAGGCCCATCTGTCCCGGTTCTGGTTAGAACCGGGACTAAAGGGTCAGGGCATTAGTAACGACCCTTTAGTCCCGGTTCTGGAACCGGGACAAAAGGCCCTTACGAACCGGGACAATAGGCCCGTTTTCTACTAGTGAACATAGATATGCTAATACTATCAGGACTAAGTTTATGATAAATTTAAGTTCAATTAATCATATTACTTAAGAACTCTCACTTAGATAGACATCCCTCTAATCCTCTAAGTGATCACGTGATCCATATCAACTAAACCATGTCCGATCATCACGTGAGATGGAGTAGTTTCAATGGTGAACATCAATATGTTGATCATATCTACTATATGATTCACGCTCGACCTTTCGGTCTCCGTATTCCGATGCCATATCTGTTATATGCTAGGCTCGTCAAGTTTAACCTGAGTATTCCGCGTGTGCAACTGTTTTGCACCCGTTGTATTTGAACGTAGAGCCTATCACACCCGGTCATCACGTGGTGTCTCAGCACGAAGAACTTTCGCAATGGTGCATACTCAGGGAGAACACTTGTACCTTGATAATTAGTGAGAGATCATCTTATAAAGCTACTGTCAAACTAAGCAAAATAAGATGTATAAAAGATAAACATCACATGCAATCAAAATATGTGACATGATATGGTCATCATCTTCTTGTGCCTTTTGATCTCCATCTCCAAAGCATCGTCATGATTTCCATCGTCACTGGCATGACACCATGATCTCCATCATCTTGATCTATATCAATGTGTCGTCACATGACCGTCTCGCCAACTATTGCTCTTGCGACTATTGCTATCGCATAGCGATAAAGTAAAGCAATTATTTGGCGCTTGCATCTTATGCAATAAAGAGACAACCATAAGGCTTCTGCCAGTTGCCGATAACTTCAAAAAAACATGATCATCTTATACAAAAACTTATATCTCATCACGTCTTGACCATATCACATCACAACATGCCTTGCAAAAACAAGTTAGACGTCCTCTACTTTGTTGTTGCAAATTTTACGTGGCTGCTACGGGCTGAGCAAGAACCGTTCTTACCTACGCATCAAAAACCACAATGATAGTTTGTCAAGTTGGTGCTGTTTTCACCTTCGCAAGGACCGGGCGTAGCCACACTCGGTTCAACTAAAGTTGGAGAAACTGACACCCGCCAGCCACCTGTGTGCAAAGCACGTCGGTAGAACCAGTCTCGTGTAAGCGTACGCGTAATGTCAGTCCGGGCCGCTTCATCCAATAATACCGCCGAACCAAAGTATGACATGCAGGTAAGCAGTATGACTTATATCGCCCACAACTCACTTGTGTTCTACTCGTGCATATGACATCTACGCATAAAACCAGGCTCGGATGCCACTGCTGGGGAACGTAGTAATTTCAAAAAAATTCCTATGCACACGCAAGATCATGGTGATGCATAGCAACGAGAGGGGACAGTGTTGTCTACGTACCCTCGTAGACCGACAGCGGAAGCGTTATAACAACGCGGTTGACGTAGTCGTACGTCTTCACGGCCCGACCGATCAAGCACCGAAACTACGGCACCTCCGAGTTCTAGCACACGTTCAGCTCGATGACGATCCCCGGACTCCGATCCAGCAAAGCGTCGGGCAAGAGTTCCGTCAGCACGACGGCCTGGTGACGATCTTGATGTTCTACCATCGCAGGGCTTCGCCTAAGCACTGCTACGATATGACCGAGATGGAATATGGTGGAAGGGGGCACCGCACACGGCTAAGGAACGATCACGAAGATCAACTTGTGTGTCTATGGGGTGCCCCCTCCTCTATATATAAAGGAGCAAGGGAGAGGCCGGCCCTAGAAGGGGCGCGCCAAGTGTGGGGAGTCTCCCAAGTCCTAGTAGGATTCCCCTTTCCTTTCCGGAGTAGGAGAGAAGGAAAGAGGTGGAGAGGGAGAAGGAAAAGGGGGCTGCACCCCTTGTCCAATTCGGACCAAAGGGGGGGGGGCGCGCCTCCTTCCTTTTGGCCTCTCTCCTCTATTCCCGTATGGCCCAATAAGGCCCATATACTCCCCGGCGAATTCCCGTAACTCTCCGGTACTCCGAAAAATACCCGAATCACTCGGAACCTTTCCGATGTCTGAATATAGTCGTCCAATATATCGATCTTTACGTCTCGACCATTTCGAGACTCCTCGTCATGTCCCCGATCTCATCCGGGACTCCGAACTCCTTCCGTACATCAAAACTCATAAACTCATAATACAACTATCATCGAAACCTTAAGCGTGCGGACCCTACGGGTTCTAGAACAATGTAGACATGACCGAGACACGTCTCCGGTCAATAACCAATAGCGGAACCTGGATGCTCATATTGGCTCCCACATATTCAACGAAGATCTTTATCGGTCAAACCGCATAACAACATACGTTGTTCCCTTTGTCATCGGTATGTTACTTGCCCGAGATTCGATCGTCGGTATCTCAATACCTAGTTCAATCTCGTTACTGGCAAGTCTCTTTACTCGTTCCGTAATACATCATCCCGCAACTAACTCATTAGTTGCAATGCTTGCAAGGCTTAAGTGATGTGCATTACCGAGAGGGCCCAGAGATACCTCTCCGACAATCGGAGTGACAAATCCTAATCTCGAAATACGCCAACCCAACAAGTACCTTCGGAGACACCTGTAGAGCACCTTTATAATCACCCAGTTATGTTGTGACGTTTGGTAGCACACAAAGTGTTCCTCCGGTAAATGGGAGTTGCATAATCTCATAGTCATAGGAACATGTATAAGTCATGAAGAAAGCAATAGCAACATACTAAACGATCGTGTGCTAAGCTAACGGAATGGGTCAAGTCAATCACATCATTCTCCTAATGATGTGATCCCGTTAATCAAATGACAACTCATGTCTATGGTTAGGAAACACAACCATCTTTAATTAATGAGCTACTCAAGTAGAGGCATACTAGTGACACTCTGTTTGTCTATGTATTCACACATGTATTATGTTTCCGGTTAATACAATTCTAGCATGAATAATAAACATTTATCATGATATAAGGAAATAAATAATAACTTTATTATTGCCTCTAGCGCATATTTCTTTCAAGCACCTCTTCCCATTGCAAGAAAAATCAATCTAGTTGGCCAAACTAAACCAAAGTTTCAGAGAATAAATACGAGGCTATAATAATCATGCATATAAGAGATCAAAGAAGACTCAAATAATATTTATAGATAGAACTGATCATAAACTCGCAATTCATCGGATCCCAACAAACACACTGTAAAAACTCATTACATAAAATAGGTTTCCAAGAACATCGAGGAGAACATTGTATTGAGAATCAAAAGAGAGAAGAAGCCATCTAGCTACTGCCTACGGACCCGTAGGTCTGTGGTAAACTACTCACGCATCATAGGACGAGCACCAATGGGGATGAGGAACCCCTCCGCGACCGTGTTCCCATCCGGCAAGGTGCCGGGATAGGGCTCTAGATTGGATCTCCTGGTTCTGGAACTTGCAGCGGCTGGAATTGTGTTTCGTCGACTCCCTAGGGTTTCTAGAATATTTGGGTATTTATATAGCTGAGAGGCGGTGGAAAGGACTCCCGTGGGCCCCACTACCCAACATGGCATGCCCGGGGCTCTAGAGCGCCCTGGTGTCCTGTGAGCCCCACGGGCCTCCCCTCGGGCACTCCCTTGGATCCCTAAGGCCCCACATCATGACTAGAAGGTCCTAGGACCGTTGGTGCATGTGGATGACTACTTCTGAATATCCAATCGGATGGTGACAACTTACTCGTAAGCTTCACCACCAGTCGTCCATACTCGCCAGCATTCAGACATGGAAGGCAAAGGGGTCATGCGGTACCTGCAACGTTCGAGGAGCATAATGCTAGTCTTCAAGTGTAGTAATGCCAGCAGCTACCAGTAATGCCTCTATTAATCCTTCTCTTTACCTCCCTTGTAACATAGCCTATATAAGGCGCTCCCTAGCACTGTAACAAGGGTTCACAACCCTTCTGTAATCAGACATCCTAGAGAAAACATAGCCTCAAGACTCGAGACATAGGGCTTTTACCTCTCCGCTAGGGGCCTGAACTCGTAAAATTCGAGTGTCACACCTGTGTCGTAGCTAGGTTCCGCCCCTATTCATACTCCTAGTACTCACTGTCAGATTCGTTGCCTCGACAGTGGGTTCAAAGCTATGCCTAACAGCAAGGTTAATAAGATAGCTAAGAGCCGACTATATGGAGTTCGCATGTTTATAGCCAACCTAATAGTCCATTCATAAAATAGTTTGTCATACTAGCATGTCATGCAATTAATATATGGCCCGCCTCTTTCTCTCACTTGGTGACGGATTCTAAGTGCTTCCGTAGTAGTCAGACCGAATCAAGGGTTCAACAGATTCGTTCTACGAAACCTCAACCGATTCGAGGGCTAATGATGGGGTCACATACTAAGGGAAGGTTAAAGGACATGACATCCTGGTCCCACCTAAGGCCACACATCATGATTAGAAGGTCTGAGGACCGTTGGTGCATGCAGATGCCCACTTCTGAATATCCACTCGGATGGTGACAGTTACTCGGACGCTTCACCGCCAGTCAGCCTCACTTGCCCGCATTAGGACATGGAAGGCAAAGGGGTCACGCGGTACCTGCAACATACGAGGAGCATAACGCTAGTCATCAAGGCTCGAGACTTGGGGCTTTTACCTCTCCACACGGGCCTGAACTTGTAATATCCTACTGTCACACCTGTGTCGTAGTGAGGTTCCGCCGCTATTCGTACTCCAAGTACTCACTGTCAGATTCGTTGCCTCGACAGTGGGTACAAAGCTATGCCTAAGAGCATGGTTAATAATATAGTCAAGACCCGACTATATGGAGTTGGCATGTTTATAGCCAACCTAATAGCCCATTCATACAATAGTTAGTCATACTAGTATGTCATGCAATATGAGGTGCGCGGAATAATTATATACGCATATGTCAACTTAATTTGGTCATACATAAATGTCAACTTATTTTGGTGTCGGTAGTGTTGGGCATCAGCCATCACAATCAGAGCTGGCTGCTAGCCAACTAATTTAGAGTAATAAAGTATAAAGAAGTAGCGTGGGTTGTGGGTACGAGTGCTCATGTTTAAGACATCAGGCTCAGTTGACTTTTAGTTGTGAAGCCATGATTTAGCCAATTCGAAAATGGCTCAACATTTCAACAGTATCCTCCTTTCTCTTTAACCCTGTGGTTATGTGAAGCTATTCGGTTGTTGATGGCAAGATTGTTCAATCCCTGCTAATTATGTGTATTCCCTTTTCAACTACTAGACTATTGTTTGTTAACTTATCAACTATACCTATCTCGACCAGCTACAAGCCAACAACCCCATATGACGACACATGCTAATGGCCAGCTCAATGTTTGGCTAACATGAAGGGACGCTCCACCGAGCTACGAGTTTCTTAACAAGGACCTCGATCGATCCTCAAGTCTTCTCGTTTAATGAGATTAGTCAGACATGGCTGCGCCTACTCTTGTCCATATACACATATAGATTGAGACTGCATTGAGGGACATACGCAGAACAAAGTCTACTTAGGTGATGCAAGCTACCTTAATTTTAGAATTCGCCATCACAGTCAGATCGAGCTGGATGATAGCTAGCAACTCAACGCTCAAGTATATATACATATAAACTAATTACTGGTGTGTCAGAGGATGTGTGTGTAGGGTTTTTCTAAGCCCTATTGAGAAGCCATGATTTGGCTAATTCAAAATTTACTCACTGTTTCAATTATATAATCGTTTCTCAATTAACCCAGCGTTTATGCTCATTCATTTTGTGAAGCCATGATTCTTCAATCACAAGTTCACTACTAATTTTGTTAGGCCCGATTTAGCTGCTATACTAACTTGTGAAACATAATTATCTCGAGCAGCTACTACCCCATGTGACCACACATGCTAGTGCCCAGCTTGATGTTTGCTTAACTTGAACAGACGCTCCACCAATCGACAAGTTTCTTATTTAGGACCTCGATCGATCCCCGTGTCATCCCATTTACACAACGTCAGTATGACATGGCTACGCCTACTCTTCTTCATATATACATATAGATCGAGACTGCATGGAGGTACGCACGCCAAACAAAGTCTACTTTGATGATGCATGCCCGCTTAATTCCAGAATTCGCCATCACTCTCATATCGAGCTGGATGGTTGTTAGCAACTCTCAAAGTATATATGTAGACTTACGAATTGTGGGTCAGTCAGTGGGTTTGCGTGTTGAGTTGTTTAAGTGGCCGGCCGGTGACTAATCATGCGTCCTTCTAACCTTCTTATCTATGTAACCACATGCAAATGTACCGATTATTATATCTGTGATGTGATGTCTAGCTAGCTACTGGACAAGCCAGTTAGTAAATGAATTGGCACCTGTTAGGCTGCTAACAAAAAGGATTTAACTATTCTAGTTTGCACATCAGGCTTTTCTAAAATCAATCAATTATTGGTGGCTGACAACTGAGTTAGTAAATTCCAAGTAAACAGATGCATGAGTTGTGGGTACAGCTATGCCTAGGCCTGATCCTGGGGAGAAATATATAAACAAATTTGAACTTAATTGTGTGATGGCGTAAAACTTGCTGCTAGCATATTAACTCAAAGTAGAGTGTACTGAACTAATAGATTTTCAGTAGGTTGCTTTGTTGAGTTTCAGATGTAAAGCCATGGGAGAGTCTTATCTGTGGTCTTTTGCGGTGAAGTTGGACTAGCTTGCTCGGAGAGAGGTGCCCCTCGTGCCGCCCTCGTGGGCGACCCAGGGGGAAACCCTAGCTGCCTCCCCCTCGAGCCGTCCCGCATCCCACCCTCCTCGCAGCCGTCCGCAGCGCCACCAGGCAAAGCCTGGCCGGCAGGGCGGCTGCGGGACTTCTTCCCCTTCGAGCATTTTCACCGGCGCGGGATGGCTGGACTGCGAGGAAGCACTGGGTTTACGTGGGGTCCGGCGGCGCGGCGGGCGGGCTACCCTTGCCGACGTTGTGCGTGGCGTGGCGGCGGTGGAGGGATCCCTTCTCGCCGCATGGTGATGGCTATGTGGTGGGCTCAGCCAGGTGGTTGCGGGTGTTGTCGGATTCAGATCAGATCTTGATATGATGCTAGACCCAGTCAGCCAGCGCGGGGTGGTGGTCTTCGCTGCTGGCCACGTCGGATCAGCTGATTCAGCACGTGGACATCTACTACGGATGTTCCTCTCGACTCCTGTTGGGTTGAGCTCCGTGGCAATCTCATCTATGTAGGTTTCGGTTCTTGGCTTGCTGCCGGATCCGGAGCAGACAAAGATTTGGTGGTATAGGATGGGGACCGGAGGAATCTATGGTCGGCTGGTCCGGCCCAGCATTGGCGGCGTCCCTCAATCCTCTTTACCCTTCCTGGAGGCTAAGCCGAGGTCCCTCCTATCCACTTCCGAACACCTCCCGGACGAAAGTCCAAACTTCAGACTGGATTGGGCAGCAGCGGTGTCCTGCGCGTCATAACCTCCATGGAGGCGCCGTCTTGGGAGGCTCAGATGTTCGGGGAGAGGTGCTATGGGTGGTGGGCTCTGCGTAGCTCCAGCAGTGGCGACGCTGTGCAGGTTAGCAGGAGGGGCAGTGTTGTATCTACCGCGTCGATGACGATGAGTATTGGTAGCATGGTGCAGTTGGATCTCGGCAATTGATGTGGCAGGGTAGACGAGCGCAGGGTGGTGAGGTTGTCTGGGGCCGTGGCAGCGTCGACGGCAGCTAGACTGGGCAAGGTTGATGCGTCAGTATAGCTCTGAAAATGGATTGGTGGCAGTTGGCAGCGGCGGCCTCTGAGAGTGCGCTACCTGACAAGTGGCTTGGTTGGGGTCTCAGGTCTTAGATATTAGGCTTGGTTGCGAGGTCTATTTAGTATTAGGCCCTGACTATCAGCATTCCTTCATCAACTGGATAGGAGTAGCGACAGATATTGCCTAGTCGGTGGCTTTAGACTTGCTGCTATATTTCTTTGTAAGGTCTATTATGAATAACTAGCAAAAATGCCTGTGCGTTGCAACGGGAGAAAATAAATCACACACTCTAGCCATAATAAGCATTCAAGGACCCTTCCTCCTCGGTCCAGGTCATCTATTTGAACACGACAACCCACAAGTGATAACACTTATCCTCCGTCCCACCCTCGCCGATGATGGTCGCAGTGTCCAGCTAAGCACAACATGTATAGATATGGTTAATCCCGAGGCGATAAATTCAATCACCTCTTGGCACACCTGTTCTTGAACTACACCCGCGAAAGAAAATATTTGAATTAAACTCTCGGGCTGGACATGAGGGCTACTCTTCCTGAGTCCCTCTCCACACACAATACATGTCCCCTGCATATGGTCCGTACGCCATCCCTCATATTGCCCCTTGCTTTTGAATATGGACTTATTTCATGGAGAGAGGGAAGGTCCTACACATGTGGCGGCATGCCTCCTCCACACCACACTATGGTGTAAAAATGTATGCATAATAATTAGTTATTTTGTCTCTGCAAATGCACACTACATGGTCTAGCTTGCAGAAGGTAAATTACAACAGTGGTAAAATTTAGAGACAACTATTTACAACCCATCTCACATCAAAGTGATATAATCAGATGTAAGGAAACCTCCTTTTGGTAAACATTGTATAGAGTATGTTACTTATAAATATAATAGAGTGTAAAAATATGTAAATTGGAATTAGTATATTGAAAGGAAATTATGCACTATAATTTCACGTCTAAATTAGACGGCTCCATCAAATATATAAAAATATAGTGCACAAATAAACTATACATTTTACCTGTAGCTGTGAGGAACCTATGTACCTCTCTGTAGCGCACTATTGCATCACATAAAGCCCACCCAGCAGCCAATGAACTAACTTTTACTTGTCAAAATTTTATCACATATGGATCCCCAGCATCACCTATAAATCAAAACAGGAGCTTTTTCTACCAAGCGTATATGCCACAATACCACAGCAGCCGACGTTCCGTGGCGGTTAGTAACAGGAGCCCATTCATCCACACAGCATGTGGCAGCGGCGAGGCTCTCGTCCAAGGCTAGCCATCAACGGCACCACATCCATGGAAAGACGGCCCGACGAACACAACAGCAACGTCCTTTTCTCCTTCCCTGGCTTGGCCTGGGCGTCATCATCAGCGAACGGCGAACACGACTGGCACGTTCACGGCCTAGCTGCAGAATTCAAGGTCATGGCCGTAAGTGGTTTCAGGGAACGCAGAGGGCGGGCAAAACTGATTGTTGGTTTTTAGTCTGCAAGTGTACTAACATATGCTCCATATAGTTCTGAAAAATGTGTGCTGCAAATTATCTCCAGTTCTCTTTTCTGAAACTTTGTAATTTAAATAACTTCTGTGCAACTATATTTGAATCTTGTCATATGGATATAGGATCTAATCCTACGTGTGTGTGTGTATGAGCACATCATAAATGTTTTGAGTTAAGTACTGTACTAATTAAGTCGATCACACTAACCTCTTGGTCCCAGTTGACTCTTCCGGCAGTTCCCTAAGCAGGGCGAATGAAGCTATCGATGTATTCGTCGCGAGTAGGGGCGGAGCCAGGAAATTAAGATTAGGGGGGCCAAATGACAGAAAATATGATGTAGCAGCCCCAGCAATCACCCCAGTCCCCACACTCGCCACTATAGCCCCTAGCACTCTCCGATGTTGCCTCGGCTGCACTCTCCATCTCCGATTCGCAGGGTGACTATGGGACGGCCCCGTCTGCTACTGCCCCATTGATTTCGAATTTGACATGCAAAGCATTAACAACCCCATGCAAACATTGCATGGACTCGGTGGACCTGTCACGTGCGTTTGCGTCCTCTGTGTCGTCCGTGTCGTGTCTGCGTCGTCCACGTCGCTGTGGTGCCCGTGCTAGCTAGGGATGCCCTCTGCGTCGTCTTTGTCGCATATGTGTCGTCCGCGTCGTTGTGGTGCGCGTGCTAGCTAAGGCTGAGTCCTCCACGCCGTCCGTGTCGCGCCGTCCTTCTTGCGTCGTCCCGGTTGTACCAGTGCTAGATAGGGCTGTGTCCTCCACGTCGTCCGTGTCGCCGCGGTGCCCGTGCTAGCTAGGGCTGCGTCCTCCGCGTCATCCGTGTCGCGTCGTCCTTCTTGCATCGTCCTCGTGGTGATCGTGCTAGCTAGGAATGCGTCCTCCATGCGCATCGTCCTTCTTGCATACTCTGGATCTGAAGATGTCAGGAGGTTGAAGAGAAAGAGCCATCGGATCAAAGCATCTAGGGCTCGATCGGAGGAAAAGGAGAGGCCACATTAGCTTTCTTGCTTTGCAGACATGCGTAAGTGGGTTTGAGTCATTGGGAGAGGAGAGATGATCCTGGGAAGGATAGAGCTCGCTGGGCTTGGGTTGATCGACTTGGGCGCAGTCAAATGAGATCGCTCTATCGCGAGAGAGGATGGATCGATCATCATAGGAGCTTGACGAAAAGAGGTGGAACAGGAAACCTTACCCTGAGAAAAGAAAAGAGAAACCTTCCTCCTTTTAAATCTCAACCGTCGATCTTTCAAGTTAACATAAAATTAACGGAGATAAAGGGGCGACGTATGGAGAACTGTGAAAGTTTCCATCCTTTATTATTAGGGGTAAAGATTACTAAAGTGGATTCTTGCATCGCTCAGATGCAGAGGCCGGGGGTCTTCCTCCTTTTCAAAAAAAATAATTGTAAAGCCATGATTTAGCTAACACAATGTTGGTTATTGCGAACAAAGGCTTCAGCAATTCGCTACCTAAATGAATGAGTTCTTAATTAGGACCTCGACCAATGCCAAAGTATTCTCTTAGCAAATGTAGCCAAGTCTCGTCTAACTGTGCATGTCAGCCCTGGCTACCTACTGGACAGTCACACGCATGAATCCACTGCCGGCATGATTGATTAAGAAAAAAAAATTGGAACTTGTTGATTAAGATATTGGTCTTGCGTGGTCCAACAATTGGCAAGGGTTAAGTACATTGATCGGGGTACCTAATGTGGCCGTTGTGCTGTTAACAAAAGGGGTTTAACTCCTCTAGCCTGCAAGTCTTTTGAATATAGACAATAATAATAATAAATCAAGCTCTCCACTTTATATTTACTCCAGGACTTCAGACCAAGCATTTGCTAGCTAGCCCGATCAATCCTACCACAGCACACCACAAAATTGGTTATAACACAGAAGCAACTGAGAATCAAGAGAGCATGGCGGAGTTTGCGCTTGGGTTGACCAAGACGGCGGTGGAGGGCACGGTGAGCAGGGTGAAGTCAGCCATCGACGAGGAGGTGAAGCTAAAGGTTCAGGTGCAGAATGATCTGGTGTTCATCACAGGCGAGTTTGAGATGATGCAATCATTCCTCAACGTCGCCAATAAAGAGCGTGCCAAGAATGAAGTGGTGAGGACGTGGGTCAGGCAGATCCGCGACCTCGCCTTCGACGTGGAGGACTGCGTCGAGCTCGTTGTCAGCCTTGACAGCAAGTCAGGCAGCTGGTCCTGGATGTGGCGTGTGCTGCCGGATTGCATGGCACCTCCGCGATCTCTCGACCAGGCAGTCACCGAGATACAACAACTCAAGGCAAGGGTGGAGGATGTCAGCCACAGGAACACCCGCTACAACCTCATTGGCGACTCCAGCAGCAACTCCAAGACTTCTGCACCAGCACCAGATCTTACGCGCAACGCCGGCCCATCATCGTCAAGATTCCACATCTTACGCGAGGTGTGGGAGGCTGCCGGGAAGATGCGGCACGACATGGGTGACCTAAGAAAGTTGATCAACAGCCAAGAGAATGTCCTTGAGGTGATATCACTATGGGGAGGTCCTGGAACAGCTGCTGATCTTGGGGCCACACATGTCATCCAGGAGGCATACAATGACCCAAAAATCTGCCAAGAATTCAAAAGCCGAGCATGGGTAAAGCTGGCGCATCCTTTTAACCCCGACGATTTCCTCAATAACTTGCTAACTCAGTTCTATGCAAGCTCGCACCGAGCAAAGCTACTAGGTGCAGAGTTCCAGAGAAAGATGAGAGCGGTACTGGGTACGAAAGATGATCTTAGGAAAGCCCAGCTCATGAAGCAAGTGATCTATGAGCAGAGGTATCTCGTCGTTGTGGAGCACCTATCCACTGTGGGACAGTGGGACACCATCAGAATGTACCTGCCAGACAGTGGAAACGGTAGCCGCATTGTGGTGACGACACATCAACTGGGGCTTGCAATCGCCTGCATGGGGAATCCCTACCAAGTATCTGAGCTCAGACAACTCTCTTATGGCCAATCTCTTTGTGCCTTCTTCAGCAAGGTAAGTACGCTGAAAGAAATCAACTACTTCATTATATTATTTAATTCTTACTAAAAATTGCTAGCAGTTCTACCCTCTTAATTCGGGAATATATATCCAACGTGCTGGAAAGTTTACAGTAAAAAAATTCTAACTTTGAATATTAACATGCAATAAGTTACTTAGAATTTGTTGCATTAATGTCAGATAAAACAAAGTTGTCGAGGATAGCACTGATTTATATGTCTCATAGACTTCATTCTACTTTGACGAATGATTTTTGTAGGCATGTGTGCTGTTTGGTCTAATAAATCTTGCATGTATTTTAGTACGCTTATAATCTAAATTGCTAGTTCTATTTGGCCTATTGTGTTCTACATGTATTTTAGTAGGATTAGTTCACTATATTGTATATTACCACGAAATTCTTCATTGACTTCCTTGAGTGCATGTAAATCTAAATATCTGTTCATTGACTTCCTTGAGTACAAATGTCAGTCCTCTATTTCTTTTAGAATAATTTTGATCGGTTGGCCTAATATACAAACGTGTGTGAGCTTACTATGAATTGGTGGAGCACACTTACTTAGCAGCGGAAACATCTACATCGCGTATTTTGATAGGTTGGTGGTTAATATCATATTATTATATCAAGAAACTCTTTTTTGTTGACCCATATTATAAGACCTAGAATTTATAAAATCCATGGTAGAGTCCATGTCGAACACAATTTAGACATCTTGGTGTTAGAGTTGTCCAAATAATTTATTATATGTTTCTTTAAAAATTAACTATGGAAAAAAACACAAAAGTTTGAGATCACAATATTAAACGTTGGCAAGCTTGCATAAATGTATTATTGCCACCCATGTTTGTTAACGCCTGCCTCATGTAGCATTGCATGGTTGAAGGAACTTTTTTCACAGTCATAGACATTATTTTAAATATACATCTCAAGTCATTACTCTCACAATTGATATTTGTATAAAGTATTATTCATGTAGGAAGATGAATGCATTTCGATGATACATCTAGTATGACAACCTTTGCAAACATGGATAATCTCAACCTATTGTGCATATTAGATTTCAAAGTCTGAACATGCTGACCTCATATGCAATAATTAATTAGTTAATGTATCAGTATCAGGTAAGGATTGAGTTTGGAGTAGATTAGAATTGAGCTAGTAGTCAAAAGTTGTTGTCGTGAATATTATAAGCATACTACATTATCCCAGTAAATTACCTTCCTACCTAATAACTACTTCCACATATCCCAGTATCAGGCAAGGATTCGGGATTAAGACATGAAAATTTCAACAATTATTTAATGACGACATCTTAAAATAATAGAATTGCTATCGGCTAAGGTTAAAGGTCTCGTCTAGGTGAGAATCAGATGGATACTAAATATTTGTTCACGGTGGACACTAGAAGACATGAATATACCTGAGGATTATTCAGGAATTGCTGTGTCTGGTACAGTGCTGACAATGATGCTAAAACGTTTTGAGTTTGATGAAGCCAGAAAAGAGTGACAGAGCATTGTTGGGCACCCAAGGGTAGGAGTTTGCAGTACGTGGTAAGCTTACCTCAGATTACTTATAGTTTTCCCTCTGATCCATTTCCAAGGATCAGTTCTGCACACAATTAAAAAAACCACTTCTGTCCTCAACAAGTCTAGTGAGGTTGTTAATCTCACTAACTTTGCTAGTTGCAGCAAGTTGTCAACGTGTCTAGTGATTGGAAGTGTTTTCATATTTTTGAATTTATTAATTTATTAGTTGCAGCAAGTTCACTCGTAGCATCTTCCAAAGTGTCTGCGGTGCATAAATTACAAATGTAGGAAATTGAATAAAGAATTGCAATGTTGATGGAAAATTATAAATGAAATGATAACATACAAGCAGTACATCCAAATATCCGTAGAACGCTATCCAGCATACAGCTATAGCTAATACTCCACCCAAAGGTCACCATCTTTCATGCATCCTAGGTATTAATTAAAAATAGAGCAGAGCATTAAGTGAAGTGGCATGCAGTTGATAACCACTTCTACCTACACCTACATCCATTTATGAGGGCAAATTTTGATCATCTTGTTATCCTTAGTGCCGAGTATACAACAAAGAGATTTCTATTCTTACTATCACCAAAAATAGTAGCTTAAAGAGATCAACCCCACTAGTGCACACTACTCTCCCTTGCAGTTAGTTCATCTAGACTGGCCAAAAGTAAACTACAAGATTGGAGAGCAATATACAGCTATATATCATGCAAATAGATCAAGGGGAAAACTATAAGTAATCTGATCATAAATTATAATTTAACATACCACAATAAGAATACAGCATATTGCCTCATATTGATAGTAATCATGTTAGGCAATTCATGTGACTTTTGTATTAAAGAAGGGATAGATGACGTAGGTACTGTTATGAACTCATAGTCAAATCATGGACTACTGACACATCATTTCGATAGCAGCAATGGTGACGCAGAGAACGATGGTGATGATTTCCCCCGCCGATAGAGTACCAAAGAAAGATTCTATATAAGATCATACCGCAACAGTGTCAAGGGGCCAGGAAATAATAGGGATATCATTTGGCGTATGGCTTTACTATATTTAAGAGCCGACGGGATAAAGTGGCGGTGGAGGGGTCGCCTATGGACTCCACACCTCCTTCCCACGCGCCTAGGCCACCACACGCATGAGCCCCACAGGATCCTCTTTGTCCTTGTTCTGGTGTAGCACTTCTTCTCCAATAAAAAGAACTTGCAGAATTTTCACGGGTTTTGTAGACGCCGGGGTAATACGAGAATTGTATAACAAAAAAACACTGCAAGATAGCAACTGACTCTCTGTGCTTTATTAATATGACAGTCCAATAAATCATTAAAACAATACATAATTTGTATCTTATTGGCGTGTAAGCATCATGAATACAACAAAAATTTATAGATATGTTTGAAATGTATCAGGAATGGATCTGGGCCTTGCATTATGTTTAACGATTATATTTGTTATTTGCAGGTTTCTGGACGTCGGAGTGATATGGGTGAACTTATTTGGCAATTAAAATGTGGTGGTGTAATCTCTGTGTGGGGGTGTACGCGAGATGAAACAACTCTTGTTTATAAAGTGTACACGGCCATAGCACATAAGTCAAAAGAATTCGAAGGAGTTGAATTCAAACGACATATCTGGGTTGACGTACCAAATCCGTTCAATTTGGGGATTTTCTCCCAACGCTTATTTTTTAATTTTCATTCAGATGATCTTCGATCAAAAGAAATTAAATCAGCTGGTACAACTGGAGGCACAAGTTTAATTGAAAGGTGCCGGAATTTTCTGTGTGAAGATGACTGCCTTGTTGTTATTAATGGTTTGAGCTCTACGGATGATTGGGGCCTCATAAAAGCTGCCTTTTTTCCCGAGCCTGCTAGTGGTTGTATCATTGCCATTACAGAGGAAGAAAGTGTGGCCACACATTCTGCAGTCAAGGCAGATCGAGTGCTGAACATCAAAGACTTGGATGACGACCTGCTACTTCGCAAATCGATCAAGGTATGCACTTGCGTGTTTAATTTATAATAATAGCAGTACTCTCACCGTCTGGTGCACAGGGCACATGCGTGTTCAGGTTATTAACTTCACTAACCATATGCAAACTTCTGTCCCAAATTATTTGTCTTAGATTTGTTAAGATACAGATGCATCTAGAGTCTAGACACATTTTATTTGTGTTAGATTTGTTAGATACAGATATAAAACGTGTCTAGATATTTCCGCATCTAAACAAATCTAAGACAAGTAAAACGTATTTGATACATCCATCACTGGATTCATCTATGGATGAAGGTATTAAAGATATATTTTTCGTTGCACATAATACATGTATGTGGTTAGTCAACTTACCGACCTAGAATAACGCGCCTGGAGGGGGTAGCAATAGTACTAAATAAACTACTCGTTCCCTTTCTGTTCAAACCCATCGGGGGCACAACGCACATACACTTCCTTAGTCCTACTCGTCAAGCCTAGTTCAAACCCAATTACCTCCATTCGGGTTTATAAGTCGGGCATGGATCTTAATTAGGTCTTTATTTTGGCTAACGAAACATGTGTTATATACTACGAAAAATATATCTTCAGATTCGTTGTCGAATGAAGTTTCTAAACATTCTTTTTGTATATTATGCAAAATTTGTTAGATAAATTGAGAACCTAAAACCTGTGCCCATCCTACATTCCCCATCCGGACGGAGTAGTAGATTAATTCTCTATGTCTTCTCCGTCTATCTCAATCATGGCTCACAGGCATATGTAGTTTAATAGGGCACCATAAAAAAAAAGGTTCAATATGGCGAACTAGCTAGCTAGCTATTGTGCTGATTATTGTACTTACTTTACGATATATATGAATATATGTGTGTGTGCATGCGTATCTTACTCTTGTGTGTGCAGGGCTGTGACTATCATGGAATCGGAGCCAAGGAGGCTTCCAAACGGGGTCACTTTTTCTCCAACAGAAGGGAAGAAGCACGTGACTGGATGGATAAATTTGGTTCTGTTGTCGATCGGACAGGATTTTACTGTGCCGAACATCGTTTTAATGTGAGCTCCTTGC